>NC_090651.1:10457504-10757504 GCF_040937935.1 Hyperolius riggenbachi | reverse complement strand
GCCAACCGCAACATTTTACCTGGAAACGTTGGGGGGTTGTTAATATACAGTAGAGAATTATAATAATGCAGTTCAGTAGGTCACAGGACATCCAGTAATACTAGTCCATGCAGATGAATGAGTGGAGGTGACTGCAGCAGCACAAACAGATAAGCCATGTCAGTGAGCAGAGCTTTGCACGCAGCTATAGTCAGACGAGTGTAACGTGGCATTGAGATCTCTCTGGTAAAGGGATAGCAGAGATAACGCAGGAAAAGGAAGTGTACATTATTACTATCATCAAGCACGCCGCGCAGCTCTATCCGCTTCCTACAAGTCTGCAGATACTACAGACAATACCTCCTCACCTTCCATCTGCAACAGGGGCCCTTTTCCACTAGCAATCGCAAAGCAAAAATCACAAACGCCAATAATTGCGATTTTTAATTCATTTTGTATACGCGAAATCGCAAGGAAAATTGCTCCAAAAAGCGATTTGAAGAAAAATCAAATCGCTATAGTGGAAAATACTTTCCACGATTCCTATGTTTAAGTAGCAACCCTAGCTATAAAAAACAAACAAAACAACAAAAAGTATATACTGGGCAAGCCTATTGACAATTTGCCTGTGTGTCATTGCAACGGTTAAATTCCGATGACAGAAGAGTGCTAAAAAGCTCAAAAGCTAAGAATTTTTGTTGGGAGCTGAATGATCCAGATAATACGTCGCAATGACTGCTGCACACACTAGTTACAATATAACTCAGACTGAAAATAATGTTAGCCTCCAGGGAAATGCTATACATACAGTGGGTTGCATAAGTATTCGGCCCCCTTGAAGTTTTCCACATTTTGTTATATTACTGCCACAAACATGCATCAATTTTATTGGAATTCCACGTGAAAGACCAATACAAAGTGGTGTACACATGAGAAGTGGAATGAAAATCATACACGATTCCAAACATTTTTTACAAATCAATAACTGCAAAGTGGTATGTGCGTAATTATTCAGCCCCCTTTGATCTGAGTGCAGTCAGTTGCCTACAGACATTGCCTGATAAGTGGTAATGACTAAATAGAGTGCACCTGTGTGTAATCTAATGTCAGTACAAATACAGCTGCTCTGTGAGGGCCTCAGAGGTTGTCTAAGAGAATATTGGGAGCAACAACACCGTGAAGTCCAAAGAACACACAAGACAGGTCAGGGATCAAGTTATTGAGAAATTTAAAGCAGGCTTACACTACAAAAATATTTCCAAAGCCTTGAACATCCCAAGGAGCACTGTTCAAGCGATCATTCAGAAATGGAAGGAGTATGGCACAACTGCAAACCTACCAAGACAAGGCCATCCACCTAAACTCACAGGCCGAACAAGGAGAGCGCTGATCAGAAATGCAGTCAAGAGGCCCATGGTGACTCTGGACAAGCTGCAGAGATCTACAGCTCAGGTGGGGGAATCTGTCCATAGGACAACTATTAGTCATGCACTGCACAAAGTTGGCCTTTATGGAAGAGTGGCAAGAAGAAAGCCATTGTAAACAGAAAAGCATAAGAAGTCCCGTTGACAGTTTGCCACAAGCCATGTGGGGGACACAGCAACCATGTGGAAGAAGGTGCTCTGGTCAGATGAGACCAAAATGGAACTTTTTGGCCAAAATGCAAAACGCTATGTGTGGCAGAAAACTAACACTGCACATCACTCTGAACACACCATCCCCACTGCCAGATATGGTGGTGGCAGCATCATGCTCGGGGGGTGCATCTCTTCAGCAGGGACAGGGAAGCTGGTCAGAGTTGATGGGAAGATGGATGGAGCCAAATAAAGGGCAAACTTGGAAGAAAACCTCTTGGAGACTGCAAAAGACTTGAGACTGGGGCGGAGGTTCACCTTCCAGCAGGACATTGGCCTCAATTCACTAAGATCATGATGGAGATAATAAGGCAAGAGAAAACTTACCTCCACAGAGTGAGAGAGTTATCTTATCTCTTCATTCCTTAAGTTACCTCCTCTGTAGTTATTTTACCTCCTCTGTAGTTATTTTCACATGCAGTTAATAAAGCCTGTCTAACTCTGGAGTTATTTTAAGGATTGAAGAGTTAACTTAAAGACAGAAGAGTTAACTTTAGGCTTGCCTGAGGTAAAATGTTTCCTGAATACTACATGCCTTATCACCATGGTAACAACTATAGAAGAGTTATTAAAGACAGGAGATAAGCTTTGTGAATTGAGGCCAATGACCCTAAACATAAAGCCAGGGCAACAATGGAATGGTTTAAAACAAAACATATCCATGTGTTAGAATGGCTCAGTCAAAGTCCAGATCTAAATCCAATCGAGAATCTGTGGCAAGATCTGAAAACTGCGGTTCACAAACGCTGTCCATCTAATCTGATTGAGCTGGAGCTGTTTTGCAGAGAAGAATGGGCAAGGATTTCAGTCTCTAGATGTGCAAAGCTGGTAGAGACATACCCTAAAAGACTGGCAGCTGTAATTGCAGCAAAAGGTGGTTCTACAAAGTATTGACTCAGGGGGCCGAATAATTACGCACACCCCACTTTGCAGTTATTTGTAAAAAATGTTTGGAATCATGTGGGATTTGCGATCCACTTCTCACATGTCCACCACTTTGTATTGGTCTTTCACATGGAATTCCAATAAAAATTGATTCATGTTTGTGGCAGTAATGTGACAAAATGTGGAAAACTTCAAGGGGGCCGAATACTTTTGCAACCCACTGTACATTTATTTATCTTGAGTTTATCTTCAAGTTCAGGTTTGCTTTAGAGCTAGGCAACAGGGCGCTACATGGCCCCCTTTCAGATGTCAGGAAGGGGTTTATGCAGGAGAGGCGAGGTGTTGAATTATCACAAGACCACCCATTGCAGCATCTATCTCCGTTAGGCTCTACTTGCACATGACGCTTCACAAATGAATTTTCCATGTTCTGCACCGGAATACATGTTGTGCTGTAAACAAACATAAATCATCCGCACAAATAATCAATGAGCGCCTTGCCTCATCAATTCACATATCAAGTGCTACTCGCAGCACTAAACATGACGTAATCTGAGGAGAGTGGGCCGCCTCTAAAGCAGACCTGTCATTTCACAAAACGTGACCGGATTAACATTCATACACAGCATCTGGAGTGCATCATTGAAAGGGTAAAATGAGCTCCCTGAAGTAGAGCGAATAGCATTAATGGGAAATTTTACATATACTAAATGGTATCTTACAGAGCAGCTACATGGTACTCTGGGCCAATTGGAAGTTGTTTAGACTGTTGAGCCCATTGACTCTTCTGAACAAACACTAACTGGCTAAAGAGTGTAGAATAAAGCATGCAGAGATAAGGGGGGGGGGGGGGGAGGATAGGGGAGGGAAGTAGAATAGTGGGATGAAACTTTCAGGGGGGAGGGAGGATGAATGTTTTAGTTTTGGGAAGGAAAATTTGAAAAGACCATAGCTCACGACCTATAATGTTATCCCCACATATGTATGAAGATAAAGACTATAACCTTACAAAATGTAAATGTCTTCAATGTGGATCCTGTTTTTCTCGTTTGTGAAGTATTTTTGGTTGTGTTACTATGGAATTAATAAAAATATATTAAAAAAAAGAAAGGGTAAAATGACACAAAAATAATGTTTTTTGTCTTTTTTTTACAATATTCTCACTAATTTCCAGATACAAACCCTATCGCAATCTCGGATCTGCACACGATCTTCTGTTGTCCTCCTCTAGAATCACCTCACATTCACGCTTACAAGATTTTGCACGCGCTTCACCCCTTCTCTGGAATCCCCTCCCACAACACATCCGTCACTCGCCAACCTTTGTTACTTTTAAACGCTCTCTAAAAACTCATTTGTTCCGACAAGCATATGCGCTACCTTAGACCACTTCCCTCTGTCCTAAGACTAGATTGCACTCCTACTAGGTCTCCTAAAACACACAGCCTTTATATATTTTATCGTATACTACCCCTCCTCTTGTCTCCCCCCATTCCCTTTAGATTGTAAGCTCGCAAGGGCAGGGCTCTCTCCCCCTTTTGTGTCTTGGAAATCATTATACATTTTATTCATCATGTTACTTTTAATCACTGTCATTACCACTTCTGTATTTTGTATTCTGTATGCTGTATCATTCTTTGTATTTTGTCACTAATTCTGTATCTTGTATATTAGTGTACACCATTGTCTGTATTATGTACCCCATGTTTGTTTCTTACTTTGTACAGCGCCACGGAATATGTTGGCGCTTTATAAATCAATAATAATAATAATAATAATAATAATAATAATATTCATTTATAAATGTAGTCAGTGTTTGGGCATTGTAAAATCTTTCATCTCCCCGATTCACATTCTGAAATGGAACACAGGTGGCGAAAGCTTTAGTCCCGTCAGGTGCATGACTGTGGAATGTGTTTACAGAGAGATCCCATGCCAGTGACAATACAACCTGGTGTAACTGGGAAGAGAATGCCGCATAGCTAGATAGCCTAGGCTAAACATTACTGGGAGGGTGGGGAATACATTTAATATACAGCAATATATATCGTAGATATAGGAAGACCAGATTTGTTCCAACTTTCCTTGCAGAGGCTCAGGTAAGTCTGACCGTCATCATAACGGTTTGAAGAGTCCAAATATATTTAATCCGTTTCTTTCCCAATATTAATCTAGACTTACGTTCAGAAAGGTTGCACATAAAAAAAAAAAATCTGTCTTCAATAGATCGTCGATTATCTCAAATTTAATATTTTTGCTTCTTAAAATTTCACACAGCATCCCTTGGCTACTAACGATTTAACTTCTAGCGAACAATTGTTTGAGCAATCAGATCATTCTGATCGAAAGTGAAATATTGTAATACATCGTTCACTACACCTTCAATGAAAACATTCCTATCACAACCGATAAGAAAAATCCAAATTTTAGTTCGATGAAAATCCAATCGGATGTCCAATCCGATTAGAATTATCTGGTTGACTGGGCGATTTATCACTAGAAATTGGACCGTTAGTGGCCACCTTGATCCAATCTTTTTCATCCAATTTACCAAATCTATGTAGTAGAAGGGTAAATTGAGTAAATATATTGAATAGATAATTTAGGCAGTGCCTTATATTACATAGCAATGTTAAGATTGGATGAAAAAAAATGGTTCATTAGTGGCCACAATTAGAATATCTTCAAACTAGTCAGCAAGTTACTGGTGTCAGTGTTGCCAACCTCGGGAAAAAAATTTTTTACTGACAATACTAAAAAATAAATAAATTACTGCCAGATTTTTTTTTACCAATGCCTAATATTACTGAAATTACATTTAAGATGTGATACACTTGCCCCATGTGCAATACACCTGTAACCACATGCGGCGCATATAAGGAATAAGAGTCGGGCACTGGGAGGGGTACATCTGCATTTGGGTGATGGGACCGGGGGCTTTTGTCACTCAATTACAGGTAGTCCCTGGTTAACGAATGAGATAGGGACTGTAGGTTCGTTCTTAACATGAATCTGTTCTTACGTCGGAAAATTGTGCCATCTCTGCCCCCTGTACCTCCTCTGTGCCCCCAGTGTCTCCCTCTGTGCCATCTGTCCCCTGTACCTCAAGTGTCCCCCTCTGTCACTTCTGTCCCCTGTACCTCCTCTGTGCCTCCAGGGTCTCCCTCTGTGTCACTTCTGTCCCCTGTACCTCCTCTGTGCCTCCAGTGTCCTCTCTGTCCCCTGTACCTCCTCTGTGCCCCCCCCCCCTGTGCCTCCAGTGTCCCCCTCTGTCACCTCTGCCCTCTGTGCCTCCAGTGTCCCACTCTGTGTCACCTCTGTCCCCTGTACCTCCTCTGCCCCGCCGTGCCTCCAGTGTCCCCCTCTGTGCCATCTGTCCCCTGTACCTCCAGTGTCCCCCTCTGTGTCACCTCCTCTGTGCCCTCCTTTGTCTCCAGTATCTCCCTCTGTGTCACCTCTGCCCTCTGTACCTCCTGTGCCCCCAGTGTCCCCCTCTGTCACCTCTGTCCTCTGTGCCCCCCTGTGCCTCCAGTGTCCCCCTCTGTGTCACCTCTGCACCTCCTGTGCCTCCAGTGTCCCCCTCTGTGTCACCTCTGCCCTCTGTACCTCCTGTGCCCCCCTCTGCCTCCAGTGTTCCCCTCTGTGTCACCTCCTCTGTGCCCTCCTTTGTCTCCAGTATCTCCCTCTGTGTCACCTCTGCCCTCTGTACCTCCTGTGCCCCCAGTGTCCCCCTCTCACCTCTGCCCTCCGTGCCCCCCTGTGCCTCCAGTGTCCCCCTCTGTGTCACCTCCCCTGTGCCCTCCTTTGTCTCCAGTATTTCCCTCTGTGTCACCGCTGCCCTCTGTACCTCATGTGCCTCCAGTGTCCCCCTCTGTCACCTCTGCCCTCCGTGCCCCCCTGTGCCTCCAGTGTCCCCCTCTGTGTCACCTCTGCCCTCTGTACCTCCTGTGCCCCCAGTGTCCCCCTCTGTCACCTCTGCCCTCTGTGCCCCCCTGTGCCTCCAGTGTCCCCCTCTGTGTCACCTCCCCTGTGCCCTCCTTTGTCTCCAGTATATCCCTCTGTGTCACCGCTGCCCTCTGTACCTCATGTGCCTCCAGTGTCCCCGTACCTCCTCTGTGCCCCCCTGTGCCTCCAGTGTCCCCTCTGTATCACCTCTGCACCTCCTGTGTGCCACCCCCCCCCCCGTGCCTCCAGTGTCCCCTCTGTATCAGCTCTGCACCTCCTGTGTGCCACCCCCCCCCGTGCCTCCAGTGTCCCCTCTGCACCTGCTTATACAAGTTTAAAAGCCATTTTTTATTTCAATTTTTTAAAATCTATTTTCTCAAAAACTAGTAAAGTCGTGGACTACCTGTACTGAGATTTTACAGCATGTCCAATCGATACATCCAACCAATTTTGGGCTTGAAATTGGATGAATGGTTGATTGGGCATGATCTTGACGGCAGCGATTTCATCAGATTCGATACTAATTATTGAATCTGATGGTTGATCGTCCGCCAGTTCTACTGGTGTATGGCCACCTTTAGCTGGAGTGTACATTGCAGAGTGACACAGGAACCGATGAGCAGTAAGTGCTGTACTGGAGAGGGGGGGGGGGGGAGTTTTTTTTACTGACACCACAAAATTATAAACAGACTTTACTGGTAGCCCAGGTTTGTTAAATTTTTTACTAACTGTCAAGTAAAGTTACTGACCCTTCGGCAACACTGACTGGTGCGAAGGTTTGACGACTTCTCCAGTTTTAAAAATGGGAACAATTTCGTCTAAGCCAGTCACACAGAACCAATGAAAGATGTGACTTAACAGAAAACAGAGAAAACAATATATGTACTGAACAATGGCGGCTTTCACTACAAGGGGTTAACACCTGTCCTGCCGACAGCAAAAGGAAAAACACCACCACCCAGGACAAGAGATGAAAGAAGAAACAAGATGTAAACTTCCTGGTTCGGCTTGTTTAAGTACAAAAGCAGAAAACAGACACTTTGTGAACAGCTCAGAGTTACAATGCAGAGAAAGTCCCCCTCACCTAGCACTGTCCTTTCACAGAGATTTTATTATTATTATTTTGTACTTTATATAGCACTGACATCTCCTGCAGCACATTACAGAGTACATAGTCATGTCACTGACTGTCCTCAGAGGAGCTCACACTCTAATCCTACCATAGTCATAGTCTAATGCCCTACCATATTATTATTATGTATTTATATAGCACTGACATCGTCTGCAGCACATTACAGAGTACATAGTCATGTCACTGACTGTCCTCAGAGGAGCTCACACTCTAATCCTACCATAGTCATAGTCTAATGCTCCACCATATTATTATTATGTATTTATATAGCACTGACATCGTCTGCAGCACATTACAGAGTACATAGTCATGTCACTGACTGTCCTCAGAGGAGCTCACACTCTAATCCTACCATAGTCATAGTCTAATGTCCTACCATATTATTATTATGTATTTATATAGCACTGACATCTTCTGCAGCACATTACAGAGTACATAGTCATGTCACTGACTGTCCTCAGAGGAGCTCACAATCTAGTCCCTACCATAGTGATATGTCTATGGTATGTATCGTGTAGTGTATGTATCCTAGCCTAGGGCCAATTTGGGGGGGAAGCCAATTAACTTATCCATATGTTTTTGGGATGTAAGAGGACACTGGAGTGCCCGGAGGAAACCCACACAGACACAGGGAGAACATACCAACACTGTGCAGATAGTGCCTGGGATTCGAACCGAGGTATTACACACACACACAGAAAGGCACACGTGTGTGTGTGTGTGTGTGTGTGTGTGTGTGTGTGTGTGTGTGTGTGTGTGTGTGTGTGTGTGTGTGTGTGTGTGTGTGTGTGTGTGTGTGTGTGTGTGTGTGTGTGTGTGTGTGTGTGTGTGTGTGTGTGTGTGTGTGTGTGTGTGTGTGTGTGTGTGTGTGTGTGTGTGTGTGTGTGTATATATAAAAAATAATCAAATGACTCCCTACTCAAAAAAAAAAAAAAAAAATTTATAAAAAAAACACATCGATTTGCCCCCTCCCCCAGGCTGAGGGCTACTACAGATCTTCCCAATCGCCATCGCAACATTCTGTCCGCAGAGTCAAATCAATACCCCTCAGGGTCCATTTCCACTATCGCGGTTTCCGCCGCGATTCCGCAGTTTCCCCGCACATGAATCGTACGAGGAAACTGCCATAGGGGATAATAGCGCCACGGCCGAATCGCTTGCAGGAGCGATTCGGCCGGAACCCCCCGCAGAATTCGCGGCGGAGGCTGCGAATCCCATAGCCGTGCCATGGGATTCGCCTGCGATCCCGCCCACCCGCTCAGTGCCGGCGTGCGTCTGCGAGACGCACGGCGCACTAGTGGAAACAAGCCCTCAGGGTATCAAGTTTAGAAACACCGGTCTTTCCGATTTAGTAACAGAGAGCAGTTTACAAAATCGCAGTGGGCTCCACCCCTCTGTTTGAGAAATATTTGTAAACAGTCCATCTTAACCACTTCCATGGCGACGTGGGTGTAATCGACATCCTGCTGGTGGCTGCGCGACTGACAGGTTGTAGACTCCAACGATTCACCGCCACACACTCACACAGTCCTCACCGCTGTTCCGTCACTGCACCCGCTCCCTCTGCTGTCTCAGTGACAGCAGAGCTTCCGCATCTCAGTCAGACCCCGTGATTACTGCGAGCCAATCACAGCTCACAACAGGGAAAGAGCAGCTCTGGTCCTTAAACAGTTAACAGTCTGTACATTGAATGCAGCAGCACTGTGGCTGCACCATACGGTCCTCCCCCCCTCCAAATACCCCACCACCTCGGTGTGGTTTCTCAACTTTAGTCAAAGATCTGTGATCTGCACATTGGGTCTGATCTTGGAAAATGGATTAGAACCACAGATATGTGAGGAAAACTGGGGGCGAACTCCGGAGGCACTTTTTCTGGCTGAGAAACCAAAGACAGTTCCTCCATTTGTTGCCTGATGAAGCGGGCGAGTGCCCATCAAACGCGTTGCATTGTATTGTTTGGAGTTTTCAATTAAAGAATTTTTCAATTGAATATCGACTGTTTTAGTCTATTCGGGGAGGTAAGTCCAACACTCCCTCCCATTATTATAATCTACAGTACTCCGTTTTGGTGCCTCTGTTCAACATATAACCAAATTACTGAAAGAAAAATTGGAGAAGAGAGTTAGAAATCGGCTGTAATTTCGGCAGACGCGGCAGACCATCTCCTGGAAAATCTCTGGCCTCTAGCTAGACATCTTTGTTGCAGAAATTTGTTCTCCTCCTTCCCAAAACCCACCAGGAAGTTTCAGGATAAGAATCTCCTAATTTTGACAGCTGTCATCATAAACACATTGCCCTACTGGCCAAAAGGACACCAAACGCCAAAGGGGGACAGAACTTCAGAGGAACTCTGCAGCTGTCTCCACTACAGAGCCAGGGGGCTACATCTAAAAAACAGAGGACTTCTGGTGACAAAAGTTAATCATTTTATAGAGCTTTTCTCCCTGGGGACTCAAAGCACTGCGACCTGCATTATGCAGTCTCAAAGGCTCGGGAGAAGAGGTGGGTTTTTAGCCTTTTCTTAAAGCTGTTCCGGGATGGAGCCTCTCCCACTGACTGTAGAAGTGAGTTCCATAGAGTAGGGGATGCATAGGAAAAGGCCTGAAAAAGCATCAAATGTTTTTAAGTGTATCCTGGGAATAACCAGATTCATCTTGTTGGCAGAGCGGAGGGTGCGTGGAGGAGCATAAAGTTCCAACAGATCCGATGTGTATTTGGGTCCTATGTGGTTTAGAGCCTCGAATGTCAGCAGGCAGACCCTATAATGGGATTATCCATTTTACTGGCAACCAGGGAAGAGTTTGTAGTACTGGGGTGATGTGTGAGCTGCGGGGGGCATTGGCTAGGAGTCTGGCTGCAGCATTCTGTACTAGTTGTAAGGGGCACAGAACTTTATCTGGTGATCTGACGAACAGGGCAATGCAATAAAGGGAGTGCAGAATTAGGCAAGTTGTATTTTTGAGGAATAATTGTAATATTGAACAACCATGTTCTCAATGAACCCAAAAAACAATATCAAAGCTGAATATTTTTGAAAGTAGTTTTTAGTTTGTTTTTCGCTTTAGCCATTTTAGGGGGATATCTGTGTGTGCAGGTGACTATTACTGTGCATAATTATTAGGCAACTTAAAGAGAACCCGAGGGGTGTTTAAAGAAGGTTATCTGCATACAGAGGCTGGGTCTGCTTATATTGCCCAGCCTCTGTTGCTATCCCAAACCCACCTAAGGTCCCCTGCACTCTGCAATCCCTCATAAATCACAGCTGCGCTGTGCGGGCTGTGTTTACATCTGTAGTGTCAGTCTCGGCTGCTCCCCCGCCTCCTGCATAGCTCTGGTCCCTGCCCCAGTCCCTTCCCTCCAATCAGCGGGGAGGGAAGGAATGCAGGCGGGGACTGGAGTTCTGCAGGAGGCGGGGAGAGCAGCAGACTGACACTATAGAGATAAACACAGCCCACTCTGACAAGCTGTTTGTCAGCAGCGTGGCTGTGATTTATGAGGGATTGCAGAGTGCAGGGAGACCTTAGTGGGGTTTGGGATAGCAACAGAGGCTGGGCTGTATAGGCAGATGCAGCCTCTGTATGCAGATAACATTCTTCAAATCCACCTCGGGTTCTCTTTAACAAACAAATATATACCCATTTCAATTCTTTATTTTTACCAGTGAAACCAATATAACATCTCAACATTCACAAATATACATTTCTGACATTCAAAAACAAAAAAAACAAAATCAGTGACCAATAGCCACCTTTCTTTGCAAGGACACTCAAAAGCCTGCCATCCATGGATTCTGTCAGTGTTTTGATCTGTTCACCATCAACATTGCAAGGAGACAAAAAATTGACCATCAACATTGCGTGCAGCAGCAACCACAGCCTCCCAGACACTGTTCAGAGAGGTGTACTGTTTTCCCTCCTTGTAAATCTCACATTTTATGATGGACCGCAGGTTCTCATTGTGGTTCAGATCAGGTGAACAAGGAGGCCATGTCATTAGTTTTTCTTCTTTTATACCCTTTCTTGCCAGCCACGCTGTGGAGTACTTGGACCCGTGTGATGGAGCATTGTCCTGCATGAAAATCATGTTTTTCTTGAAGGATGCAGACTTCTTCCTGTACCACTGCTTGAAGAAGGTGTCTTCCAGAAACTGGCAGTAGGACTGGGAGTTGAGCTTGACTCCATCCTCAACCCGAAAAAGGCCCCACAAGCTCATCTTTGATGATACCAGCCCAAACCAGTACTCCACCTCCACCTTGCTGGCGTCTGAGTCGGACTGGAGCTCTCTGCCCTTTACCAATGCAGCCACGGGCCCATCCATCTGGCCCATCAAGACTCCCTCTCATTTCATCAGTCCATAAAACCTTAGAAAAATCAGTCTTAAGATATTTCTTGGTCCAGTCTTGACGTTTCAGCTTGTGTGTCTTGTCCAGTGGTGGTCGTCTTTCAGCCTTTCTTACCTTGGTCATGTCTCTGAGTATTGCACACCTTGTGCTTTTGGGCACTCCAGTGATGTTGCAGCTCTGAAATATGGCCAAACTGGTGGCAAGTGGCATCTTGGCAGCTGCACGCTTGACTTCTCTCAATTCATGGGCAGTTATTTTGCGCCTTGGTTTTTCCACACGCTTCTTGCGACCCTGTTGACTATTTTGAATGAAACGCTTGATTGTTCGATGATCACGCTTCAGAAGCTTTGCAATTTTAAGAGTGCTGCATCCCTCTGCAAGATATCTCACTATTTTTGACTCTGAGGGCTCTTTCACATTAGGGCAGATTTTCTGCGTTTCAACGCAAGGGGTAAAGTTTGTGTTGCCCAAGGTGAAATGAAAGTCCATAGACTTTCATTTTAGCTTTCACATATAACACAGTCTTTTTGTGCGTTGCGTTACACTATGCGCGTTTTTAATCTGTTAACGCAGGCAATCAGTCCCAGAATGCAACAGAGGAACAATGTAGAAAGTTGAAAACTATAAGAAAAAAAATTACCTGCGTTTTCCTATGTGCTGTAACGCATTGAAACGGATTAAAAACGCACACTTACTGCAGTGCAACGCATATCAAAACACATTAAACCGCATACAACAAAACGTATGCTTTGAGCGTTCTCCAACGCAAGCTCTGATGTGAAAGAGCCCTGAGCCTGTCAAGTCCTTCTTTTGACCCATTTTGCCAAAGGAAAGGAAGTTGCCTAATAATTATGCACACCTGATATAGGGTGTTGATGTCATTAGACCACACCCCTTCTCATTACAGAGATGCACATCACTTATATGCTTAATTGGTAGTAGGCTTTCGAGCCTATACAGCTTGGAGTAGGACAACCTGCATAAAGAGGATGATGTGGTCAAAATACTCATTTGCCTAATAATTCTGCACTCCCTGTAGTCCAGATAGGAGGATACAAATGCATGAACCAGGGCAGGTAAGGTCTTCAGCTGGGAGAAGGTGTTTAATTCTCGCCAAGTTAAAAAATAAAAACTGAGAACTGCTCTCACTTTAAAGGCTTGTTTATCCAGACGTAAAATTGCCGTTAACCACAAAAATCCCGCCATTTCCCCTGAAGTAATGGCAATTGTCAGATCTACACACTCATAAAAGTGTGTCTAAATTACAGCAGAATCGCAGTTATCCGCCCCCTACGGGTATTATTATATGCTGGATAATTGTAGTATCTGGCTGCTTGAAAGTAACAATTAAAAATAGGCCTAATACTGTACCATACAGTACTTCTTACTGTAGTTAAACACAATTAGGGCTGAACCTCTTAAGGAGGATATACCGGTAACAAAAACACTTTAATGAATTATAATACTGAGCACAAAAAGGTAATGATTATAAAGTGAAGGAGTGAGTTCCTAATCTTGCTGGGGATCCCTATAAGCCAATGTTTAGGGTACTGTTCTATTGTAGTGGTTTCCTCCCTTTCATCAAGCTAATAAAATACAACAGTGACCTACCTCTAAAAAACCCTACATGTTTCGCTTCCATAGAGGAGGCTTTGTCAGTGGTGAAATAGGGTTCAAAATGCCAGGGAGGAAAGTACGAGGAAAGGAAAAAAAAATAAATAATGGCGGCAGTCACTATACCAAAATGACCATGCTAATTCCTAGTAGGGGCCAGTGCCCTCATCATGACATATGGTTTGTAAGCACATGAACTGAATACATTCTCTAGAAACCTGCCCATTATATACATATAGGAACACAACCATACCAGTTCGAGAAAGGTTGATGCCAAACTCACAAAAATCAGGGCAGCCAATTTCCTAAGTGTTCCATCCACTGAAATAGCAATCTCTGATCCGAACGCTCCTGCTACATCCCGATTAAAGGAATTAGCATGGATTCATATCATCTCAGGAAAACGCAGCAATTATCTGCAGCGCCTGAGAAGGCACAAGCCACCTCCAGCCAAATGTTGCGGGCATCCGCTAGTGCGCCAATCTCCCCGGAGCGCACTGGGGGAGCCTGGGGAGGGAATGTGACCAAGATGCTTAATTGTGTATAAAATGTGTAACTGCTGCTGCACAATGTGCACGAGAAAAAACACTTAAAAGCAATCCTAATGCCACAGCCGTTTCTCTGAAAAAGAAAACACATAGTAACAACAGAAAAATAGGAATACGGTCTGGCTCACATTTATCAAAAATTTTTAAACGCTCGAATGTGCATTCGCTGAACATCTAATAAAAGTCAATAAAGAATAGCACGAATGCGCACAACCCAAACACTTAGGCTCCGAGTTTCCACTACACGCTTGCACTTTATGTCTTAGAATTCGCATGTAAACTTTCACACAGAGAGAATTGTATATATTCGCATATTGGACAAGTTCTCCTCCAAGGTTTTTTTATGCAAAACGCATGCACATTTCACAAGCAGACTCATGGGCGATTCACACACAAAATGCAGATCATTGCGGACAAAAATTAACATTACAGGGAAGCTAGCCCATTGACCACCATTTGAATTTCTTTTTCTAACTCAAATTTTTGTTCCGAAAAAAACATGGAGGGAAGGAGCAGAACCCTCATCAATGTAGCCTTACATATTGCAGCGTATTTGCACGTCGTGTGTACTCCCGTTTGCTTTCAGTAGCTGGGGGGGGGGACCTGTAATAAATCTGACCTGCATGCTCATTCTGGGCCAGTGACTTACGCCAGATACACACAATGCAATTGTCTGACATTTACTGTCAGATCGACTAATTCCATCCTGTCCAATCTGATCTCCAATTGATTTTCCATAGACGTTAAGGGAAAATCGACTGGACATGTTGAAAATAGTCGATCTGACAGTAAATGTGTCAGAAAATCTCCGTGTGTACCCAGCATTCCACTATTAGAGATCAGAGCATCAGTACAGAAGCCAGGCAACCGGCATTGTTTATTAGTGCAAGAACATGGCAGCCTCCGTATTCCTCTCACCTCTCAAGTTCCTTTTAAAGAGGAGCGGCCAGCCACACTATCTTAGAAAAAAACAAAACGCATATATAAAGTAGATAAATACTTGCTCTACTTACATAACAGATGTATTGCACTGTCCACTTTTGATTTTAGTGATGTTTCTACAGTAAAAAAAAAAATCCTTCTTAGCATTTCCCATTTTAACTGTGACTATTTTGAAGCCAATCCTGATGTCATTTCCTCCCTTACTCTCCTCTGCCTGGTTGTGTATGCTTAGCCCGCCCTCCACTATAGAAAGTGCATTGTCTCAGCATGAAAAACATTGGCCAATCGGAGAGGAACAGAGGTGTGGGAGGGGAAAACAGGAGGGAAAGAGGCTTCAGCCAATCAGGCTGCATTAGTTAAGTCTGAGGGGAAGTAGATAAGCAAAAATGGACAACCCAGCATGCCCTGCAACTTCCTTTTTGTGTACCAAATAAGAGTCCGGTAAACTGGGAAATGATCATTTATCAACAAGAAAAGTAATAGTGATTTTAACTTTTGGATTGCCTGGTTAGCATCCTTATTACTTGTTTACCAGATAAAACTAAAGAATTGATTTTTTGATTTTATGCCCGACAGTTACACTTTAATGCTTCATCCACACCATACAATTTTTTGGCAGATTTACCTGCCAGATCGATTATTTCCAGCATGTCCGATCTGAGGATCGATCCTTTTTTTTTAGCGATTTTCTGATCGATTTCCATAGAAACAAATGGAAATCGACCTGCATGCTCATTCTGGGCCAGTGACTTACGCCAGATACACACAATGCGATTTTCTGATCGATTTCCATAGAAACAAATGGAAATCGATCAGAAAAATCGCTTTAAAAAAAAAACGATCGATCTTCAGATCGGACGCGCTGGAAATAATCGCTCTGGCAGGTAAATCTGCTAAAAAAAAAAAAAAAAGTTGTATGGTGTAGATCCAGCAAAAAGGCTTGGGCAATTCCAGTCATGCATATACGTGAAACAGAGGTGAATAGCAGTCAGTTTGCAGGAAGTACAACATGAGTGGGTAATCTTGGTCTATCTGTGAGCATCACGCTAAGCTACACGTTTGCACTCTGTCACACAAACCGAAGCGAATGCAAAGTATTAAAAACAAACCTTTCTTGTGGCTTCCGGCTCATTTAAAAAACAAACCGCTCAGACCTTTCCCAGAAAGAAGAAGGAGTTAAACTTAGCACTAAACAGACCTTATCAGGCCTATTACTGTAAACAAACATTTTTCTCCTTTCTGTTATCAAAGTTTTGTAGAGGAAAACAAAGTTAGCGCTCTTTTCCACTATGAAATGCAATCGCGATTGCGATCGCTATTCCGATCGCGTTTCAATTTCCACCATGCGATTGCGATTGAGCTACTATACTCATTATAGTCCAGCTCAATCGCATACAAAACGCGGCAGGACAACGATTGCGCTTTGACCAAAATCGCATCGCAATCGGATCGCACTAATGGAAATTGCTGCTGCAGTTTCCATTAGTTTAATGTACCTTGCGATTTGCGATCAGAAGCAAATCGCAAATCGCAGGCTAGTGGAAAAAGGCCCTTAGTTGGTAAGAAATGAGGAGAGGTCCTTCTCAGGTACACCTTGGCCTATCAGATATTCTATGTACACACTATGCAATTTCCTATGACTATAGATTTTCAGATCACTACTGCACAAAATCAATTCAGTTATCAACCAGGAACAGATTGGACATGTCGGGGAAATTCCATGGTGTATCCCAGGCGTAATGCTGCGTTTCCACACAGCGCAACTCTTTCCGTACCCCAGCACAGGATTTTTGATCTAAAAATCGCAGACAGATAGGCTGCTTTTCAAATCGCATGCGGGTGGGAAAAAAAAAAAAAAAAAAAAAAAAAAAAAAAAAACAGATTACCCATCGGAAGGCGCATTGCCATGCACTGGCACAGCAGAGGGGGGCGGTTGGATGCGAATTCGCATTACCACGCATGAGTTTTGAAAAAGGATGCATGTGAAATGCAGTGTGTGGAAATGAGGCCTAAGTGATTACATCTCCACAATGACACACAGATTGGTGTTACAGCCCTAATAAAACCTACCTGTTACACTGTCATGCTGCCCCTACACTTTGAAACTCCTTGCCATGCCCAATAAGGACATCTCCATTCCTGGAAGCATTTAAAGGATACCAGATGTCCAAAAATAAAAAAAATAAAACCTAGTATGCAGCGAGTAGGGGAGTAAGAGCTAATACTTACAGCTCCTCCCGTTTCACTCTGTCAGACGCCAGGAAAGAGGCTTCAGCCAATCAGGCTGCATTAGTGAAGTCTGAGGAGAAAGTGAAGAAAAAAAGGAAAACCCAGCATGCCCTGCAACTTCCTTTGTGCAGCAGATGTACCAAATAAGAACCAGGGAAACTGGGGAATGTTGTTTTATGGAGCGAAACTTAAAGAGTGATTTTTACCTTTTGGATTGCCTGCTTAGCATCCTTATTACTTGTTTAACAGATAAAAATAAAGAACTAATTTTATGCCTGTCAGTTGCACTTTTAAGAGTTTCTTCATAACATTTGATTAAAACACTATCTGCTTCTAGAAGAAGAGTTTACACACTGTGCATACGGTATATCAAATACGCCACAACCGTAGAGTGCATCTCACCAGAGGTGTTACTAAGCACTCCCCTCACACGAACGCCCTGCCATTCTAATCTCTTCACACAGCTTATCTCACTTTCCCCCATCTCACTATACAGTATTTACTGTATGTAATACAATTTCAACACAGCAAATTAGCTAAACAAAAAAAAAAACAAAAAAAAAAAAAAAAAATACGGCCTGTAGACTCAGACGAACGACTTAACTGCATGCTTGTCGAGCAGGTCAGTGTGCCGCCCATAAGCGCCTTTCGGGTGCAATTACATGCAGCCAAATAGCAGCGGCTGAAACGCCACACGTGTCAGTGCCTGATACATAGTGGTGTTACTCCGCGGGACGCTGCGTCTGCCGTCTGGGCAGGGCTGTGGTGTCAGTACAAAAATCCTCAGACTGACTCCTCTGTTTAGGAAACCACCAACTCCAACACCATGTACCCAAAATTGCTCCAACTCCACAGCCCTGCGCCTGAGCACGTCGTGCTCAGATGCGACTATGGGTGGTCATCTATTGACCACCAGGACAGAGCGGTAACAGGCGGTGAGGTGGATTCAGTCTTAAAGAGGCCTGACAAAGTCTGGTGTCACTTCTTTCACTTTAGAGGCGACTGGTTTTAATTACTAAGAACCGAGAGCATGTTATAATATAATTCTGCAAAGTGATAATCGGATAATTGCAAAAGGAGATTGGGAAAAAAAAAATATAAGCTATTTCATATCATTGAAAAGTATCTCGAGTTAAAGGGGAAATGAAGGGAGTGTGATATGGAGGCTGCCACATTTATCTCCTTTTATCAATACCAGTTGCCTGACTGTCCCGATGATCTATTTCGCTATAATAGTGTCTGAATCAGACCAGAAACAAGCATGCAACTAATCTTGTCAGATCTGACAAAAATGTCAGAAACACCTGATCTGCTGCATGCTTGTTCAGGGGCTATGGCTGGCAGTATTAGAGGCAGAGGATCAGCAGGACAGCCAGGCAACTGGTATTGGTTAAGAGTAAATAAATAAATATGGCAGCCTCCACTTCTCTCTCACTTCAATTGCCCTTTAATGCAAATTGTGTATGCAAATATATGCAGCTTGAAAATTGACCAATAGAATTTTACCTCAGCAAGATTTGATTGTTTCATTTTCAAGATGCATAAATTTGCTAAATGCGGCATCAACTCAAAATAATTTGCATCTCACTGGCCATCCCTAGTCCCGGGAACAGACGGTGAGCTCAGATCCAGAGGTTCCCTCTACCGAAATAACGTTTTGCTTTTGTGAAATCACAGGTTTGCGTGAATAGGACATGCTTTTCTAAACACCACCTTTGTACAGTCCGAAGTCCTGAAGCCTCAGATATCATCCAATCTATTTTCAGAAGATTCTTTGTTGAATCAGCGACACAAAGGAAAAAAAAAAAAAAAAAAAAAGTTATCGCTCTGAGAAATTTTCTTTGATAGATTTCTCCCCACTTTACTTTGCTACAAGCATCTCCTGTGCACTTTTTTTTTTTTTTTTTTTGTATGGGAAAAAGTTAAATCGCAATAATTGGTCATGGACTTTTAGTTTAACCGTTACTGTGAACTGTACAGAGCTGCCTCCTGAAAAGACCCACAGGCCTGGAACCCACTACAAACCGCAAATGGCAATAGTTGGTGTTTTGAATTAGCGTTTTGTAAGCGATTTCATGAGTGTTTTCCAAAGATTTTGGTATCGATTGTTGCCTGTTAACTTTTTGCCAGCGGTTGTGACTTTTATTCTTATTGGTCGTTTCAATTTTTTTTTTTATTTTTTTTTTGCAGTAATTTAATATCACACACAAAGCGTTATGTGTAGCGATTTCATAGCGATTTGCCCGCACTAATATACTTGACATTGGAGTGCGCACAAACTCCCATAATGCTGCATATCCGGCAATTTCCCTAATTGCCACCTCGCCTGTGGGATCTGTCCTATCCATTTACATTGGCAGAGCGTTTACGGAAATCGCTAGCAATTAAAGCGATCCCTAAATGCTGAAAAAAGCCGCTCTAGTGGGTTCCAGGCCATAGGCCCGGGAAACAGTGTTGGTATCTGAATTCGGGTTACTGAAATAGAGACCCCCGAATTCGCTTTCACGACATTTCAGCAGCCAGACAAGTGCGCAAGATCACATCTGCACTTTGCGTGAGACTAAATGAACGGCGACTAAATAACACCCAGCCCAATGGTAAGTACAGGTTTAGCCTTCACCTTATGACCACCTAAGCAGTTTGTGTATCTATTCCATTATTTCTAGTCCTAGCAGGTTTTACAGCGCCATTAAAAGCAGGGCTGTGGCTTCAGAGTTGGAGCAATTTTGGGTACCTGAAGTCGGAGGTTTCATAAACTGAGGAGTCGGAGTCAGAGGATTTTTGTACCGACTTCACAGTCCAGGTAAGTATTAGACTAAGGATTCGAAGTCAAGGAGTCGGAGCAATTATGGGTACCTGGAGGAGTCGGAGGTTTCATAAACTGAAGAGTTGGATGATTTTTGTACAGACTCCATTCGCGTTCCGTCGTTTTCACTTGAGAAATGTTCACCTCCCATTCATTAGCCTATAACTTTATTACTACTTATCACAATGAACTGATCTATAGCTTGTTTTTTCCGCCACCAATTAGGCTTTCTTTGGGGGGTACATTTTGCTAAGAGCCACTTTACTGTAAATGCATTTTAACAGG
The DNA here is from genome assembly GCF_040937935.1 of Hyperolius riggenbachi. NCBI lineage: Eukaryota > Metazoa > Chordata > Amphibia > Anura > Hyperoliidae > Hyperolius > Hyperolius riggenbachi. The sequence goes on along the minus strand of NC_090651.1, from coordinate 10,737,163 downwards.
AAGAATAAGAAAAAAAAAAAAGAAAAAAATCATTATTTCTCAGGTTTCAGCCATTATAGTTTTAAAATAATACATGCCTCCATAATTAAAAGTCACGTATTGTATTTGCCCATATGTCAAGACAAGACAAGACAAACAACATTTATATTGCGCTTTTCTCCTTGCGGACTCAAAGCGCCAGAGCAGAGCAGCAGCCACTAGGGCGCGCTCTATTGGCAGTAGCAGTGTAAGGGAGACTTGCCAAAGGTCTCCTACTGAATTAATGCTGGCTTACTGAACAGGCAGAGCCGAGATTCGAACCCTGGTCTCCTGTATCAGAGGCAGAGCCCTTAACCATTACACCATCAGCCAACTGTTGTCCCGGTTATTACACCGTTAAAATTATGTCCCTATCACAATGTATGGCGACAATATTTGATTCGGAAATAAAGGTGCATTTTTTCCGTTTTGCATCTATCACTATTTACAAGTTTAAAATAAAAAAAAAAAAATATAGAAATATATCATCTTTACATTGATATTTAAAAAGTGTAGACCCTTAGGTAAAATATTTACTTTTTTTATTATTGTAATGTTTTTTTTATATATTAAACGTTTAATTTGGGTAGTTTTGGGAGGGTGGGATGTAAACAATAGGTTTAAAATGTAAATGTGTGTTGATTTTAATTTTTTTTTACTTTTGGTTGTATTACTACTTTTTGGCCACAAGATGGCAGCCATGAGTTTACATGATGTCACTCTAAGCGTAACACGCGCTTAGAGCGACGCATGGGGGAGGTAAGCCAGAAACAGCCAGCGGGGGAGAGGAATCAGTGATCAGGCACTATAGCCCGATTCACTGATTGCCTGGCTAACGAACCGCGGGCCGGGAGCACGCGCGCGATCGGCCGCGGTAGCGCGCATGGTTCCTGGACGTAGTTTCTACGTCCAGGAACCAAAATAGGTTAAAAGTGATGTTTTACATTTATGAAATCTATTATCACACAGAAAGCATATTGAAATGGTAAACTGTCCAAAACGGTAGCTAGTGATCTGACCGCGCGACCAGCTCGATGTTATAAATAAGTGTTAGATGAGATAACAGCTTCTTTTTTTAACCTCATTATAGAGTGGATCTATTTTCATATTGAATAAAAAGTTACAAGTTTTTTGATTTCAATAAATTCCCAACAGCCTACCCAGGAGAGGCCGGTTTTACACTTAAAGTAGACCCAAAATTAAAAATACAAGATTTCAGAAATAAAATCTATTTTCTAAATAATAATAATAATAATAATAATAATAGTCTTTTTTCAGCTGCATGATGACAAATATAAAATATTGTACATTTATTGGAGGATACCCCTCCCTTCCTTTCATATTGTCGGGACAGAATCCGGCAGATTGGTGGAGGAGATAAAAAACACAGGCTGCTACTGATGATGTCACAGGGGAGGTGATCTCAGCTTGTGTGAGGTTTCACATAGACGACGCCCCCGTGAGGGAGGGTAGCTGATGACAAACACACCCATGATCTAAAACCTACTAAGCTCAGAAGTAATGGCTGCCACCTGTATAACCCTAGTTATGAAAAGAGAAGGGTGAAAAGCATGCACTGAAATGCTCATAGGCTTAAAGGAGTGTTTATTTATCTTTGTATGTGTCAGAGTGGTGCAACTAAATATTTAGAATTAAAAAAAATGCTTGGTTTGGGTCCGCTTTAAAGGGGCACTACAGCGAAAAACTGTAAAATTTAAAAGATGTACAAACAGACAAATAAGTACATTTTTTCCCAGAGTAAAATGAGCCATACATTACTTTTCTCTTATGTTGCTGTCACTTACAATAGGCAGTAGAAATCTGACAGAAGTGACATGTTTTGGACTAGTCAATCTCTTTATAGGAGATTCTCAGTTATATATTTATTTTCAAAAGCACTTAGTGAATGGCAGTTGCTCTGTCCAACTGCCAAACAACTATGTAGCGAGCAGGGAAGCTGGCCAGCATCATTGTTTAAATCCTTTTTAGGGAATATCTTTATAAAGAATAAAAGCCTTGCTGAGAATCCCCTATGAAGAGATGGACTAGTCCAAAACCTGTCACTTCTGTCAGATTTCTACTACCTACTGTAAGTGACAGCAACATAGTAAGGAAAGTAATTTATGGCTCATTTTACTCTGGACAAATGTACTTATTTGTCTATGTTTGCACATATTTAAAATTTTACAGTTTTTCGCTGTAGTGCCCCTTTAAAGAGTATTGCGTCACAACGCCCTGTTCCATTGCAACGCACGTCTATAATATCAAATGCGGTATTTTACTGACCCATTATTTTTTACCAAACAGGTCTTGGTGAATTGAAGACAACGTGACAAGGATGATCATTTGTGTCGTGGCCAACACTTGTTTACATCCACTGAGTATTACATCACCGCAAGTTCTGGTCAGTAACAGTGGAAGCACCAGTGGAAGACCAGTGGTGTCATAACTGCTCGCCAATATCAGAAATCTGCCCTGAGTCATAACTGCTCCTAATATCAGAAATCTGCCCTGGGTTATAACTGCTCGCCAATATCAGAAATCTGCCCTGAGTCATAACTGCTCGCCCATATCAGAAATCTGCCCTGAGTCATAACTGCTCGCCAATATCAGAAATCTGCCCCGAGTCATAACTGCTCGCCAATATCAGAAATCTGCCCCGAGTCATAACTGCTCCCCAATATCAGAAATCTGCCCTGTGTCATAACTGCTCACCAATATCAGAAATCTGCCCTGAGTCATAACTGCTCGCCAATATCAGAAATCTGCCCCGAGTCATAACTGCCTGCCAATATCAGAAATCTGCCCCGAGTCATAACTGCCTGCCAATATCAGAAATCTGCCCTGAGACATAACTGCCCGCCAATATCAGAAATCTGCCCCGAGTCATAACTGCTCGCCAATATCAGAAATCTGCCCCGAGTCATAACTACTCCCCAATATCAGAAATCTGCCCCGAGTCATAACTGCCCGCCAATATCAGAAATCTGCCCTGTGTCATAACTGCTCGCCAATATCAGAAATCTGCCCTGAGTCATAACTGCTCGCCAATATCAGAAATCTGCCCCGAGTCATAACTGCTCGCCAATATCAGAAATCTGCCCCGAGTCATAACTGCTCGCCAATATCAGAAATCTGCCCCGAGTCATAACTGCCTGCCAATATCAGAAATCTGCCCCGAGTCATAACTGCTCGCCAATATCAGAAATCTGCCCCGAGTCATAACTGCTCGCCAATATCAGAAATCTGCCCCGAGTCATAACTGCTCCCCAATATCAGAAATCTGCCCTGTGTCATAACTGCTCGCCAATATCAGAAATCTGCCCTGAGTCATAACTGCTCGCCAATATCAGAAATCTGCCCCGAGTCATAACTGCCTGCCAATATCAGAAATCTGCCCCGAGTCATAACTGCTCCCCAATATCACAAACCTGCCCTGAATTATAACTGCTCCCCAATATCAGAAATCTGAGACCAGCAGTAATTTGGCTACAATATTTGGCGTTGGGATTGGCTCATTTCAGAGCAGTTAGTATAACGCAAGACAAATGCCAGGAGAAATGGGTGAACGCTGGCGGAATGAGGGATGACATCGCAGCAAGCACATTAAGTACCAGGCAGAAGATGACAGCCTTGGGAGAAGGAAGGATACCTGTCAGTATAAGAAATGCTTCAGATTATCTGAAGTGAAGGACAACCATAGCGTGTCAGGCTGGATGCTGTCCAGGTAGATGAAATGTTGAGATCTCTGGCAGTATTTGCAGTGCCAGGCACTGAGATGATTGGCAGAGTCAGTAGAAGAGGTAAACAGTTTGCCAGAGTTCCCTGAACAAGCCAGTCAGTGATGCAAATGCTTAACGCAAGGATACAAAGGCTGGTGATGACAAGAACTACTATGCTACAAACTAATGTAGGTGCTAAAGGATACCCACAACTCCTTGGGATATCTCAGGTAGGGCAGAGTGGGCACATAAAACAAATTATAGTAATGTTAGCAAGTGACAGCCACAAATAATGCCAGCAACCATACTCAGGTCTCAAGACAACAGATACCAGGAGGATAAGGAACCCCTGGCAGATACCAGGAGGATAAGGAACCCCTGGCAGATACCAGGACAATCGAGAACCTTTGGAAGATATCAGGATGATAAACTTTTGGAAAGACTCAATTTATAAGCCTCTGTATAGCTGTGAGGTATATAGGTAAATACAGTGATGCAGGCAACGTAAAGTGACTGAGTTCACAGGCTTGGTGGGTATTATGTAAAAGACATGTTATCAATTAGTTTAAATGTCAATCTTGCCAGGCAATACCCCCCCAAGCATCTGAAATGCCATACAGTGAGATTACTAAATGTCACAAGACAGCCAAACTACAGATAGCGAGGACAGCGTGAAGATGGGCAGCTCCAGTTGGTAAATGGCACTGAAGCCTTTCCGGGTAAGGACAGGAAAAGGGAATTATAATGACTCAGGTAATTTGTTTTTGAAGGGCACAGCAGGGTAGCCTGTATGAGCTTGTGGCAGGAACTGTCAAAATAAGGACCAAGTCCTAATCTCTGAAGATGACAGTTACAATGCGTGTGTACACATCTCAATTTTAGGCCGACCATGGTGGGGATTAGATTGTGAGCTCCGAGGACAGTCAGTGACATGACTATGTACTCTGTAAAGTGCTGCAAAAGATGTCAGTGCTATATAAATACATAATAATATGGTAGGACATTAGATTATGACTATGGCAGTATTAGATTGTGAACTCCTCTGAGGACAGTCAGTGACATGACTATGTACTCTGTAATGTGTTGCAGAGGTTGTCGGTGCTATATAAACACATAATAATATGGTGGGACATTAGATTATGACTATGGCAGGATTAGAGTGTGAGCTCCTCTGAGGACAGTCAGTGACATGACTATGTACTCTGTAAAGTGCTGCAGAAGAAGTGAAGTCACTGCTATATAAATGCATAATAACAATATGGTATTTAGTTATATTTAGTACTTATATAGAGCAGACATCAGAAAATGATAGCGTTATAGCGTATAAACAAAAACATATTAAAGAAATACTGTAAAGAAGGGGGGGGGATGAGTTGAACTTACCCGGGGCTTCTAATGGTCCCCCGCAGACATCCTGTGCCCGCGCAGCCACTCACCTATGCTCCGGCCCCGCCTCCGGTTCACTTCTGGAATTTCAGACTTTAAAGTCTGAAAACCACTGTGCCTGCGTTGCCGTGTCCTCGCTCCTGTTGATGTCACCAGGAGCGTACTGCGTATGGTCTGGGCCAGCGCCGTACACTCCTGGTGACATCAACAGGAGCGAGGACACGGCAACACAGGCACAGTGGTTTTCAGACTTTAAAGTCTGAAATTCCAGAAGTGAACCGGAGGCGGGGCCAGAGAATCGGTGAGTGGCTGCACTGGCACAGGATGTCTGCGGGGGACCATTAGAAGCCCCGGGTAAGTTCAACTCATTTTCCCCCTTCAATATTCCTTTAAGTTTATTAGTGATGTGGCACATATAGTGGACTACATCAGACATCACAGTCGAGATGGGCAGTAACAGAAAATTGTGCAGACCAGTTTCCGTAGAAAGCATGACACAAAGCCAACAGGGATTGTCAAGTCATGCCAGTCACAGACTGGTTGGGGTGCCAGTCTGAAAAGGTGGCATGAGGCTAAGCCCTGAGGTTACAGGGATATCAGAGGGAAAAACACAATGCAGGTGGTGCCAGCAGAGATTTCAGTCTAGCCTGGCAGTGCCCAGTATAGAGTTACACCGAGGTGACAGGGATGGCACAGTCAGATAGCATGGTGAAGGCAGCGAGATGAGTGACATATCAGCTTGCAGAACTGTTTCACAGTCAGCAGGTGGCAGTGGTGCCAACATGGATGGGACAGAAGCTCTATGCCCCTCGAGGAAGGCAATTTGTGCATATACAAGGTACTTGGAAATGCCAACCAGTAATGTGAGTGGGGCAAAACCATTCAGGAGGTGGCAGGGATTCATATTAGTGAAGTTTCTCATTGGTTATCACCAGAGACAGTAAACTTACAGTGAAGTCAGTCAGGGGTCTCTGGAGGAAGAGTGGAGCAGTGATGCCAGGGGTTGTATGGGGGTCTCTGGAGGCAGGGTGGGTGGCAGTGATGGCTGGTATGGTGGTCTCTGGAGGAAGAGTGGAGCAGTGATACCAGGGGTTTTATGGGGGTCTCTGGAGGCAGGGCTGGTATGGTGGTCTCTGGAGGCAGTGATGGCAGGGATGATATGAGAAGAAACAAGAGGTTTGCAGCACTCCAGGCTCTTTTATTGAGCAGATAAGTAGATATACAGAGCAAGCTTTCGGACAATCCTTGTCCTTTGTCAAGCTCGGCAGGGATGATATGGTGGTCTCTGGAGGCAGGCAGGGATGATATGGTGGTCTCTGGAGGCAGGGTGGGGGGCAGTGATGCCTGGGCTGGTATTGGGGTCTCTGGAGGCAGGGTGGGAGGCAGGCAGTGATGATATGATGGTCTCTGGAGGCAGGGTGGGGGGCAGTGATGCCAGGGGTTGTATGGGGGTCTCTGGAGGCAGGGTGGGGGGCAGTGATGGCTAGTATGTGGGTCTCTGGAGGAAGAGCCGGTATGGGGTCTCTGGAGGAAGAGTGGAGCAGTGATGCCAGGGGGTTTTATGGGGGTCTCTGGAGGCAGGGTGGGGGGCAGTGATGTCTAGTATGGGGTCTCTGGAGGCAGGGCTGGTATGGTGGTCTCTGGAGGCAGGGCTGATATGGTGGTCTCTGGAGGCAGGGATGATATGGTGGTCTCTGGAGGCAGGGTGGGGGACAGTGATGCCAGGGGATCTCTGGAGGCAGGGTGGGGGGCAGTGATGGCTGGTATGGTGGTCTCTGGAGGCAGGGCTGGTATGGTGGTCTCTGGAGGCAGTGATGATATGGTGGTCTCTGGAGGAAGAGTGGAGCAGTGATGCCAGGGGTTGTATGATGGTCTCTGGAGGCAGGTTGGAGGGCAGTGATGGCTGGTATGGGGGTCTCTGGTGGCAGGGCTGGTATGGGAATCTCTGGAGGCAGGGTGGGTGGCAGTGATGGCTGGTATGGGGTCTCTAGAGGCAGGGCTGGTATGGAGGTCTCTGGGAGCAGTGATGATATGGTGGTCTCTGGAGGCAGGGATGGCAGGGATGATATGGTGGTCTCTGGAGGCAGGGTGGGGGGCAGTGATGCCAGGGGTTCTCTGGGGGCAGTGATGGCTGGTGTGGTGGTCTCTGGAGGCAGGGCTGGTATGGTGGTCTCTGGAGGCAGTGATGGCAGGGATGATATGGTGGTCTCTGGAGGAAGAGTGGAGCAGTGATGCCAGGGGTTGTATGGTGGTCTCTGGAGGCAGGGTGGGGGGCAGTGATAGCTGGTATGGGGGTCTCTGGTGGCAGGGCTGGTATGGGAATCTCTGGAGGCAGGGTGGGGGGCAGTGATAGCTGGTATGGGGGTCTCTGGTGGCAGGGCTGGTATGGGAATCTCTGGAGGCAGGGTGGGTGGCAGTGATGGCTGGTATGGGGTCTCTAGAGGCAGGGCTGGTATGGAGGTCTCTGGGAGCAGTGATGATATGGTGGTCTCTGGAGGCAGTGATGGCAGGGATGATATGGTGGTCTCTGGAGGAAGAGTGGAGCAGTGATGCCAGGGGTTGTATGGTGGTCTCTGGAGGCAGGGTGGGGGGCAGTGATAGCTGGTATGGGGGTCTCTGGTGGCAGGGCTGGTATGGGAATCTCTGGAGGCAGGGTGGGGGGCAGTGATAGCTGGTATGGGGGTCTCTGGTGGCAGGGCTGGTATGGGAATCTCTGGAGGCAGGGTGGGGGGCAGTGATAGCTGGTATGGGGGTCTCTGGTGGCAGGGCTGGTATGGGAATCTCTGGAGGCAGGGTGGGTGGCAGTGATGGCTGGTATGGGGTCTCTAGAGGCAGGGCTGGTATGGAGGTCTCTGGGAGCAGTGATGATATGGTGGTCTCTGGAGGCAGGGATGATATGGTGGTCTCTGGAGGCAGGGTGGGGGGCAGTGATGCCAGGGGTTCTCTGGGGGCAGTGATGGCTGGTATGGTGGTCTCTGGAGGCAGGGCTGGTATGGTGGTCTCTCTCTGGAGGCAGTGATGGCAGGGATGATATGGTGGTCTCTGGAGGAAGAGTGGAGCAGTGATGCCAGGGGTTGTATGGTGGTCTCTGGAGGCAGGGTGGGGGGCAGTGATAGCTGGTATGGGGGTCTCTGGTGGCAGGGCTGGTATGGGAATCTCTGGAGGCAGGGTGGGTGGCAGTGATGGCTGGTATGGGGTCTCTAGAGGCAGGGCTGGTATGGAGGTCTCTGGGAGCAGTGATGATATGGTGGTCTCTGGACGCAGGGCTGGTATGGTGGTCTCTCTCTGGAGGCAGTGATGGCATGGATGATATGGTGGTCTCTGGAGGAAGAGTGGAGCAGTGATGCCAGGGGTTGTATGGTGGTCTCTGGAGGCAGGGTGGGGGGCAGTGATGGCTGGTATGGGGGTCTCTGGTGGCAGGGCTGGTATGGGAATCTCTGGAGGCAGGGTGGGTGGCAGTGATGGCTGGTATGGGGTCTCTAGAGGCAGGGCTGGTATGGAGGTCTCTGGGAGCAGTGATGATATGGTGGTCTCTGGAGGCAGGGCTGGTATGGTGGTCTCTCTCTGGAGGCAGTGATGGCATGGATGATATGGTGGTCTCTGGAGGAAGAGTGGAGCAGTGATGCCAGGGGTTGTATGGTGGTCTCTGGAGGCAGGGTGGGGGGCAGTGATGGCTGGTATGGGGGTCTCTGGTGGCAGGGCTGGTATGGGAATCTCTGGAGGCAGGGTGGGTGGCAGTGATGGCTGGTATGGGGTCTCTAGAGGCAGGGCTGGTATGGAGGTCTCTGGGAGCAGTGATGATATGGTGGTCTCTGGAGGCAGGGCTGGTATGGTGGTCTCTGGAGGCAGTGATGGCAGGGATGATATGGTGGTCTCTGGAGGAAGAGTGGAGCAGTGATGCCAGGGGTTGTATGGAGGTCTCTGGAGGCAGTGATGGCAGTAGGTACAGCTGGTATGGGGTCTGGCAGGTGAGGGGTGGCAGCAGCACACAGGGGGCGGTCAGGCAGTGGGGGGGGGGGGAGCACAGGTCAGTCAGGGCTGGTGTGGGAGGGGTTGGGCGGCAGGAGGGGGGGGGGGGGGGGTTCGGTCTAGTAAGGGGTGACTCGGTCAGGGGCGGTGGCCGGACAGGCCGGGCGGGCTCTCACCTGGCTCCCCCGTAGCTGCGCTGCTGCTCCCGGCTCCCCCCGGCATGTAGCCGCCGCCGCTCTCCCCGGGGCCGCCCGTCTCTTCCCGGTACAGCCCGGCCTCACACTGGCCGCATTTCCCAGCACAGAGCCCTCAGCAGCGACGGGGGCGGACCTCACCTCTCTCCACCAATCCGTGCTCCGATCCACCAAGTATAGGGCGTGTCCTTCCTAGCACCGCCTACTATCGAAGGGTAGAAGGACAGCCTAATCAACCAATCACCGCCGCCTATCCTCCACCTAAGGGCAGTGGCCTTGCCGCATAACTCCGCCTCTTAGTCCCACCCCTCACCATTCAGTCCCGACATCCGCCTCTAACGTAAAGGTTCTGCTCCGCCCCTCCTTAGCACTGCGCATGTCTCACTGGGACCATTGTACACCTTCATAACCAGTGTGTCTCAGACAGTATGGAAATGAATGAACAGGCTGCTGATCACATATCTTTTCTCCTGAGTTTTCTCACCGGAGATTTTTTTTCACACCTTATCAAAAAAATGTATTTCAAGCCTCCAGCAGGCAAGTCAATGATATTATTTTTTTTTTATACCTCCTCTTTAGGTTTTTTTTTTAGGTGCTGGGTATTGAAAAGTTATTTTGTAGGAAATATAGAAAATTATCTCTTGGGAGAAAACTTGGGGAAAAAAATCATTACAAATATCTGACAGACAGTGGTTAGCAGTGAAATGAAAATGCCAACATTCTTTTTGTATTAAAGGGAACCAGAACTGATGTCCCGGCAGATAGACAAGTTATATCGATAATTCCCAACAGGTACAATATGTTTTTCTGTTTGTTTTTCCGATTAATTTTGTATAGACGTGATAAAAAAAATCGATCAAAAAAATGATCAGTAATCAGATCAGACCTGTTGGAAATTATCGATTCAATCTTTCTATCTGAAGGAAAATTGCATGGTGTGTACCAGACATTAAAGTGTCCAACTTTCTTATCTCAAATTCTGAGAAAGTTGGGAGGTATGGTCAACGCGGATAAGTACAACAGCATGCTCTATACTGACGTGCCGCTTGAGTTAACAGCAAACTACGCTTTTTTAAAGGATACCAGAGCTAAATTAACCTAGAGAAACGAGGGGATCAGGCATATACTGTCACCTGTGCCTACCGCTCCCCCGTTCTCTCTGACCCCGCATCCTACCTAAATGCCCCTCCAGGAGCCTCTTCCGGGTCGCTGAAGTCGGCCACTACTGCACTGGCGCTGGCCGGGCTAAGCGTGTCCTACAGTGTGCGTCAGTGGCAGGGAGTGCTCTCTGCGCATGCGTATGACATCACCATGTCATGTGCACGACGTCATACGCATGCGCAGTGCTCTCCCGGGCACAGGCGCGCTGTAGGACAGGCTCAGCCCGGCCAGCGCCTGTGCAGAGGCTGCCGGAGAGGGCATTTAGATAGGAGGAGAACGGGGGAGCGGTAGGCACAGGTGACAGTATATGCCTGATCACCTAGTTTCTCTAGGTTTATTCGGCTCTGAGAGCGCACCACTAGTTTGTTACTAAATGATGCACATGTGGTATCATTTTAACCAGGATGAGTTGGAGAATACATTTTGGTGTGTTTTAAAGCTTGGCCCCACATCACATAAAAAATAGGTAGGGACAGACTCAATCCAACATAAAAAATAATTTTTAAACTTACAGTATGTTATGATCAAGCTTGGGAAAGTATTAGGATAACTACAAGAGACATATGTGGTAACATTTTAAGTAGTAGAATAGATTTTAGGGTTAAGAGCTATGTCTTGTGTATTTTTTTTTTTTTGTAACAAACTGAATCAAACGCAATAACATTTTCGTATATTCTGTACCAAAACCAAAACCTGAAAAATTAAAACAAAGTGACAGAATATAAGAGAAAATACATATATTGTTACTTTAGGAACCTGGCTTTTTAAATATGTATGCCATGAGGATATTTTACTGTTATTTTTGCAAATAAGGTCTTATAATAATCGATAGTGTACAATGAGAAAGCAAAAAAAACACAAAACAGAAAAAAAAGACACCTTTATTTCCAAATACAATATTGTCAGCATACATTGTGCTAGGAACATGATCTAAACATTGTAATAAGCAGGATGGATAAGCAAATAAAATGTGTGGGTTTAACTTATGTTTAGCACTTTTTATTGTAAAGCTTTAATGGATGTAAATGGAGAAATAGTGTGTTTTTATAAATTTATCCCTTTAAAATGCACAAAACATAAGGTAGTTACTAAACAAAAATATCACTCACTAAAAGCCTAATTTGTCCTCCAAAAAAAAAAAATACATAGATTAGTTAGATGTGATAAGTAGTAATAAAGTTATTGGCGAATGAATGGGAGCTGATATGTAAAAATTGCTCTCGTCCTGAAGTGGTTAAAAAAAGGGCTACTTCCTCACGTGTCTTCTCTCCTGGGGCACCTGTGTCATGTGACATGTAAGGAAGAATCGCACACCTCTGCCCAGCGGGTGCTGAATGATGCAGGGTTCAAGGCTATTGTAATACACAGAGTCAAAGGAGAGGTCCACACACAGCCTTGTTCAGGCACAGTTTATAGTTTATTGTCCCAACAACACACATATAATTGATTTGTCCTTACACCAATGATCGTTTCGGGGTTAATGCGGTCCCAATAGTCAAGACAAGGACAGACATACTGTATGTCTGGGTTAAGGTAGAAGGAGACCCTAGGCAAGGTAGTAGATTTGGTGCCCCGTTTTGGTACTTTTGGTAAGCTAAACCGTAGAGAGGTCAGAGTAGGTGGTAGCTGGGCCCCTTGACACCCATTGGCCCCAGGCACCTCCCTCGGTTGCCTAGTGGATGATCCTGCTCTGGGAAGGACACACAGAGTTTATGCAAATATTGTCCAGGCCAAGATTCAATCCCGGTATCCTGTCGCTAATTTATAATTAGAATGAAATGAGTCTACTGAATTTATTTTTGCTTTTTGCACCTACATACAGTAGTCATGAGCACAAAGTCCAGCAGATGGCCTTTCTGTAGATGCAATATTATATAGGAGAGAACAGAGGCACCAAAAGGATAAAATGGGTTTTAAAGGAACTTAAAAGCCAAAAATTTGGTAATTAGTGGAGGCCAGTGGTGGACTTACCTCCTCCAAGCAGACACAACACCACTGTACATTCAGTCTATTTATTAACGAACTCCAGATAAAGCAAAGCAACGCGTTTCACAGGTCAGCGCCCGCTTCCTCAGGCAATAGAAAAAGGAGTTACAGCATCTAGCAAAACAAACAACACTCGGCACCTCTGTCACAGAGGTGACCCGTGAAACGCGTTGCTTTGTTTTATCTGGAGTTCGTTAATAAATAGACTGAATGTGCAGTCGTGTTGTGTCTGCTTGGAGGGGGTAAGTCCACCACTGCCTCCTCTAATTACCAAATTTTTGGCTTTTAAGCTCCTTTAAAACCCCTTTTATCCTTTAGGCGCCTCTGTTCTCTCCTATATAATATTGTATCCACCCTGGGTGGAGGGTTGCGACCTTTTCTACTATCTACAGAGAGCTACTTCTTATTCCTGAGTGGGGTCAGGATAATCTCCCCACCTGCCTTTACAGTGGTTGCCTATTGGTGACCCATGCTTGTAAGTATAACAACTATTACTCTTTGTCATTACCCCCTTTGTCAATACATACTACACTATTGGGGCTCTTGGTGTTCCTCTGTTTATCTCGCTTTCTGTAGATGCAGACAGGTGAATTGTAAGCATGTGGGCTTGATTCTGATATTAGGGTGGGCCGGGGAGAAGCAGGCAGAGGTTAATGAATGACAGAGAAGTGACGGTTGGAGCTGGGATGGGGAATACAGTAAGTAATAAATATTATGGAAACCTTTAGGCACACACAGGACTTTCCAGATAATGAAGTGTGCGAATGCTAATCCCTAATCACACATGCGATGGAACGAGACGCCTGCACTTCCTGTTACCTCCATATGCCACGCTGATCATCCACCTGTCACCGTCATGTGACACGCTCTGTGTACACAAGGCCCAATCACCACGCTTATCTGCTCATTTGTTATGTTTGCGTGATTGCTTCCTTCCTATAGACTACTAGAACATGCCATCAGCTGCGTCCAACTGTAATTAGATGTGGCTCTGATGTCATACAGCGGTGTCCTCTGACGTCTCTGAGAAGTGTTATCTACAGCAGCTGGAAGATGTGTGAGAAAAGCCTATGGATGTGCTTATTATTGTAGCCTAACTCCACTCTCACTAGCATATTGCAGTTCACAATCAGTCGTAGTCTAATGTCCTACCATATTATTATTACATATTTATATAGCACTGACATCTCCTGCAGCACATTACAGAGTACATAGTCATATCACTGACTGTCCTCAGAGGAGCTCACACTCTAATCCTACCATAGTCATAGTCTAATGTCCTACCATATTATTATTATGTATTTATATAGCACTGACATCTCCTGCAGCACTGTACAGAGTACATAGCCATGTCACTGACTGTCCTCAGAGGAGCTCACAATCTCATCCTACAATAGTCATAGTCTAATGTCCTACCATATTATTATTGTGTATTTATATACCACTGACATCTCCTACAGCACATTACAGAGTACATAGTCATATCACTGACTGTCCTCAGAGGAGCTCACACTCTAATCCTACCATAGTCATAGCCTAATGTCCTACCATATTATTATTGTGTATTTATATACCACTGACAGCTTCTGCAGCACATTACAGAGTACATAGTCATGTCACTGACTGTCCTCAGAGGATCTCACAATCTAATCCTACCATAGTCATAGTCTAATGTCCTACCATACTATTATTATGTATTTATATAGCACTGACATCTTCTGCAGCACATTACAGAGTACATAGTCATGTCACTGACTGTCCTCAGGAGGAGCTCACACTCTAATCCTACCATAGTCATAGTCTAATGTCCTACCATATTAGTATTATGTATTTATATAGCACTGACATCTCCTGCAGCACATTACAGAGTACATAGTCATGTCACTGACTGTCTTCAGAGGAGCTCACACTCTAATCCTACCATAGTCATAGTCTAATGTCCTACCATATTATTATTATGTATTTATATAGCACTGACATCTCCTGCAGCACATTACAGAGTACATAGTCATGTCACTGACTGTCCTCAGAGGAGCTCACACTCTAACCCTACCATAGTCATAGCCTAATGTCCTACCATATTATTATTATGTATTTATATAGCACTGACATCTCCTGCAGCACTTTACAGAGTACATAGTCATGTCACTGACTGTCTTTAGAGGAGCTCACACTCTAATCCTACCATAGTCATAGTGTAATGTCCTACCATATTATTATTATGTATTTATATAGCACTGACATCTTTTGCATCATATTACAGAGTACATAGTCATGTCACTGACTGTCCTCAGAGGAGCTCACACTCTAATCCTACCATAATCATAGTCTAATGTCCTACCATATTATTATTATGTATTTATATAGCACTGACATCTTCTGCAGCACATTACAGAGTACAGAGTCATGTCACTGACTGTCTTCAGAGGAGCTCACACTCTAATCCTACCATAGTCATAGTCTAATGTCCTACCATATTATTATTATGTATTTATATAGCACTGACATCTCCTGCAGCACATTACAGAGTACATAGTCATGTCACTGACTGTCTTCAGAGGAGCTCACACTCTAATCCTACCATAGTCATAGTCTAATGTCCTACCATATTATTATTATGTATTTATATAGCACTGACATCTCCTGCAGCACATTACAGAGTACATAGTCATGTCACTGACTGTCCTCAGAGGAGCTCACACTCTAATCCTACCATAGTCATAGCCTAATGTCCTACCATATTATTATTATGTATTTATATAGCACTGACATCTCCTGCAGCACTTTACAGAGTACATAGTCATGTCACTGACTGTCCTCAGAGGAGCTCACACTCTAATCCTACCATAGTCATAGTGTAATGTCCTACCATATTATTATTATGTATTTATATAGCACTGACATCTTTTGCATCATATTACAGAGTACATAGTCATGTCACTGACTGTCCTCAGAGGAGCTCACACTCTAATCCTACCATAATCATAGTCTAATGTCCTACCATATTATTATTATGTATTTATATAGCAGTGACATTTCCTGCAGCACATTACAGAGTACATAGTCATGTCACTGACTGTCCTCAGAGGAGCTCACACTCTAATCCTACCATAGTCATAGTCTAATGTCCTACCATATTATTATTATGTATTTATATAGCACTGACATCTCCTGCAGCACATTACAGAGTACATAGTCATGTCACTGACTGTCCTCAGAGGAGCTCACAATCTAATCCTACCATAGTCATAGTCTAATGTCCGACCATATTATTATTACATATTTATATAGCAGTGACATTTCCTGCAGCACATTACAGAGTACATAGTCATGTCACTGACTGTCCTCAGAGGAGCTCACACTCTAATCCTACCATAGTCATAGTCTAATGTCCTACCATATTATTATTATGTATTTATATAGCACTGACAACTCCTGCAGCACATTACAGAGTACATAGTCATGTCACTGACTGTCTTCATAGGAGCTCACACTCTAATCCTACCATAGTCATAGTCTAATGTCCTACCATATTAGTATTATGTATTTATATAGCACTGACATCTCCTGCAGCACATTACAGAGTACATAGTCATGTCACTGACTGTCTTCAGAGGAGCTCACACTCTAATCCTACCATAGTCATAGTCTAATGTCCTACCATATTATTATTATTATGTATTTATATAGCACTGACATCTCCTGCAGCACATTACAGAGTACATAGTCATGTCACTGACTGTCTTCAGAGGAGCTCACACTCTAATCCTACCATAGTCATAGTCTAATGTCCTACCATATTAGTATTATGTATTTATATAGCACTGACATCTCCTGCAGCACATTACACAGTACATAGTCATGTCACTGACTGTCTTCAGAGGAGCTCACACTCTAATCCTACCATAGTCATAGTCTAATGTCCTACCATATTATTATTATGTATTTATATAGCACTGACATCTCCTGCAGCACATTACAGAGTACATAGTCATGTCACTGACTGTCTTCAGAGGAGCTCACACTCTAATCCTACCATAGTCATAGTGTAATGTCCTACCATATTATTATTATGTATTTATATAGCAGTGACATTTCCTGCAGCACATTACAGAGTACATAGTCATGTCACTGACTGTCCTCAGAGGAGCTCACACTCTAATCCTACCATAGTCATAGTCTAATGTCCTACCATATTATTATTATGTATTTATATAGCACTGACATCTCCTGCAGCACATTACAGAGTACATAGTCATGTCACTGACTGTCCTCAGAGGAGCTCACAATCTAATCCTACCATAGTCATAGTCCAATGTCCTACCATATTATTATTATGTATTTATATAGCACTGACATCTCCTGCAGCACATTACAGAGTACATAGTCATGTCACTGACTGTCCTCAGAGGAGCTCACAATCTAATCCTACCATAGTCATAGTCTAATGTCCTACCATATTATTATTACATATTTATATAGCAGTGACATTTCCTGCAGCACATTACAGAGTACATAGTCATGTCACTGACTGTCCTCAGAGGAGCTCACACTCTAATCCTACCATAGTCATAGTCTAATGTCCTACCATATTATTATTATGTATTTATATAGCACTGACATCTCCTGCAGCACATTACAGAGTACATAGTCATGTCACTGACTGTCTTCAGAGGAGCTCACACTCTAATCCTACCATAGTCATAGTCTAATGTCCTACCATATTAGTATTATGTATTTATATAGCACTGACATCTCCTGCAGCACATTACAGAGTACATAGTCATGTCACTGACTGTCTTCAGAGGAGCTCACACTCTAATCCTACCATAGTCATAGTCTAATGTCCTACCATATTATTATTATGTATTTATATAGCACTGACATCTCCTGCAGCACATTACAGAGTACATAGTCATGTCACTGACTGTCTTCAGAGGAGCTCACACTCTAATCCTACCATAGTCATAGTCTAATGTCCTACCATATTATTATTATGTATTTATATAGCACTGACATCTCCTGCAGCACATTACAGAGTACATAGTCATGTCACTGACTGTCCTCAGAGGAGCTCACACTCTAATCCTACCATAGTCATAGCCTAATGTCCTACCATATTATTATTATGTATTTATATAGCACTGACATCTCCTGCAGCACATTACAGAGTACATAGTCATGTCACTGACTGTCCTCAGAGGAGCTCACACTCTAATCCTACCATAGTCATAGCCTAATGTCCTACCATATTATTATTATGTATTTATATAGCACTGACATCTCCTGCAGCACTTTACAGAGTACATAGTCATGTCACTGACTGTCCTCAGAGGAGCTCACACTCTAATCCTACCATAGTCATAGCCCTACCATGTTATTATTATTACATATTTATATAGCACTGACATCTTCTGCAGCACATTACAGAGTACATAGTCATGTCACTGACTGTCCTCAGAGGAGCTCACACTCTAATCCTACCATAGTCATAGTCTAATGTCCTACCATATTATTATTATGTATTTATATAGCACTGACATCTTCTGCAGCACATTACAGAGTACATAGTCATGTCACTGACTGTCCTCAGAGGAGCTCACAATCGAATCCTACCATAGTCATAGTCTAATGTCCTCCCATATTATTATTACGTATTTATATAGCACTGACGTCTCCTGCAGCACATTACAGAGTACATAGTCATGTCACTGACTGTCCTCAGAGGAGCTCACACTCTAATCCTACCATAGTCATAGTCTAATGTCCTACCATATTATTATTATGTATTTATATAGCACTGACATCTTCTGCAGCACATTACAGAGTACATAGTCATGTCACTGACTGTCCTCAGAGGAGCTCACACTCTAATCCTACCATAATCATAGTCTAATGCCCTACCATATTATTATTATGTATTTATATAGCACTGACATCTTCTGCAGCACTGTAAAGAGTACATAGTCATGTCACTGACTGTCCTCGGAGGAGCTCACAATCTAATCCTACCATAGTCATAGTCTAATGTCCTACCATATTATTATTATGTATTTATATAGCACTGACATCTTCTGCAGCACATTACACAGTACATAGTCATGCCACTGACTGTCCTCAGAGGAGCTCACAATCTAATCCTACCATAGTCATAGTCTAATGTCCTACCATATTAATATTATGTATTTATATAGCACTGACATCTTCTGCAGCACTGTAAAGAGTACATAGTCATGTCACTGACTGTCCCCAGAGGAGCTCACAATCTAATCCTACCATAGTCATAGTCTAATGTCCTCCCATATTATTATTATGTATTTATATAGCACTGACATCTCCTGCAGCACATTACAGAGTACATAGTCATGTCACTGACTCTCCTCAGAGGAGCTCACAATCTAATCCTACCATAGTCAAAGTCTAATGTCCTACCATATTATTATTACGTATTTATATAGCACTGACATCTCCTGCAGCACATTACAGAGTACATAGTCATGTCACTGACTGTCCTCAGAGGAGCTCACACTCTAATCCTACCATAGTCATAGTGTAATGTCCTACCATATTATTATTATGTATTTATATAGCACTGACATCTTTTGCATCATATTACAGAGTACATAGTCATGTCACTGACTGTCCTCAGAGGAGCTCACACTCTAATCCTACCATAATCATAGTCTAATGTCCTACCATATTATTATTATGTATTTATATAGCACTGACATCTTCTGCAGCACTGTAAAGAGTACATAGTCATGTCACTGACTGTCCTCAGAGGAGCTCACAGTCTAATCCTACCATAATCATAGTGTAATGCCCTACCATATTATTATTATGTATTTATATAGCACTGACATCTTCTGCAGCACTGTAAAGAGTACATAGTCATGTCACTGACTGTCCTCAGAGGAGCTCACAATCGAATCCTACCATAGTCATAGTCTAATGTCCTACCATATTATTATTATGTATTTATATAGCATTGACATCTTCTGCAGCACTGTAAAGAGTACATAGTCATGTCACTGACTGTCCTCAGAGGAGCTCACAGTCTAATCCTACCATAATCATAGTCTAATGTTCTCCCATATTATTATTATGTATTTATATAGCACTGACATCTTCTGCAGCACATTACAGAGTACATAGTCATGTCACTGACTGTCCCCAGAGGAGCTCACAATCTAATCCTACCATAGTCATAGTCTAATGTCCTCCCATATTATAATTATGTATTTATATAGCACTGACATCTCCTGCAGCACATTACAGAGTACATAGTCATGTCACTGACTGTCCTCAGAGGAGCTCACAATCTAATCCTACCATAATCAAAGTCTAATGTCCTACCATATTATTATTACGTATTTATATAGCACTGACATCTCCTGCAGCACATTACAGAGTACATAGTCATGTCACTGACTGTCCTCAGAGGAGCTCACACTCTAATCCTACCATAGTCATAGTGTAATGTCCTACCATATTATTATTATGTATTTATATAGCACTGACATCTTTTGCATCATATTACAGAGTACATAGTCATGTCACTGACTGTCCTCAGAGGAGCTCACACTCTAATCCTACCATAATCATAGTCTAATGTCCTACCATATTATTATTATGTATTTATATAGCACTGACATCTTCTGCAGCACTGTAAAGAGTACATAGTCATGTCACTGACTGTCCTCAGAGGAGCTCACCGTCTAATCCTACCATAATCATAGTCTAATGTCCTACCATATTATTACTGTGTATTTATATAGCACTGACATCTTCTGGAGCACATTACAGAGTACATAGTCATGTCACTGACTGTCCTCAGAGGAGCTCACAATCTAATGCTACCATAATCATAGTCTAATGCCCTACCATATTATTACTGTGTATTTATATAGCACTGACATCTTCTGGAGCACTGTATAGAGTACAGAGTTTCATAACGGTTAGCTCCCTTTACCCCAAAATTTGCAGCGACATGTTCGGCGCCCCAACCCGTCAACCCTCCTATAAAAAAAAAAGGTTGTTGGAGGGGTCTGTATATAATCAGCACCGGGTGTCAAAATCCCTAGGTATGTCACTGGTTCTCAGCTGGAATGGGAACACAGCCTTATTCCAATGAGCACAGCGCTGCAGAATAATGAGGGTGTCCCGCCTTCTAAGCCTATTTGTTTTGGTATTATTTAGCTGGAAAGATCTCATTTAGGGGAATCTGTAAAGTCAATAAGTGAGTCAGTCCTGTGTACAGAGGCAGTGCTGGGACTGGATGAATAACAGAGAGCTGTGATGAGAACTCCTGAGGCTCGGTTCACATTGGAGCTAAAATAGCTTACGTTCCGCTCCGATGAGCAGAACGCAGCAGCGGAAGCAACACTTTCCCAATGGGAAAGTTCACATTGCTGCGTTGCGCTCCCTTCCGCTCCCTGCGTTCCGCTCACTGGAGCAGACGTTCCCGACATGCACGATCCTTCCGCTTGCTCCGCTTTCACGGAGCAGAACGCAGCGCTGGAGCGGATGCGCTCCAGTGTGAACCCGGACTAACTCACAACTCTGATAAGGGAGAATGGCTGCAGCAGATGTGCAGTGACATCTCTCCTAGTACTTCTGACAACTTTATACCAAGTCATCCCTTTAAATACTAACACATCTACATTATGCAGATTCTGCCAAAGAACCCCTTCTCATCGATTGCCTTCATAAACGGCAAATTTTCTATACAATAAGATCCATTCCAATTGCATCAAAGGATTGTGTGAAAAAATTGTACCGTTAATGGGAACCTTTACATACGCTTGGGGGGAGACTGGCTGGGGTCTGTTGGTCATTGGGAAGTTGAACACGGTTACACCCCCCCCCCCCCCCCCCCCCCGAGCATGCCTGATTGATCCCTTTAGCCGATTTCGGACGGAAATTGATCGCGTAACCGTGTTGTGGCATTGACCTCTGCCAGATTGGATTATCATGACTGAATAAGTCGGATATCGATGTCAGAAATCGATGTATCATGTATGATCACCCTATGTCAACAAATCTTATGATTTTTTTTCCTTTTCTGCTGCAAGTTTGAATTTCAGGACGACCCCTTGATTTTTGCATGTTGTATGTATGTTGTCATGTTAGGCTGCCTGGAATTACGCAGCTGCTGAGAAGTTACTTTGCTGGAATGCGATAATCACTTCCCAATAACTTTGCTGGAAAAACACGCAACTCCCAGAAAATGTGGCCATTTTTTTTTTAAATATTTCCTGGAGCGTTTTCACCCCTGTAGAATGTGTATGAAAGTTCTTAAAGGGGCGCAGAAGCAAACAATGCCAACTTATCACTTTAAAGGACAGCTGAAGTGAGAAGACTATGGAGGCTGCCATTTTTATTTCCTTTTAAACAATACCAGTTGCCTGGCTGCCCTGCTGGTCTGTTTCGCTGCAGTAGTGTCTGAGTCACACCAGAAACAAGCATGCAGCTAATCTTGTCAGATCTGACAATAATGTCAGAAACACCTGATCTGCTGCATGCTTGTTCCGGGGCTATGGCTAATAGTATTAGAGGCAGAGGGTCAGCAGGGCTGCCAGGCAACTGGAATTGCTTAAAAGGAAATAAATATGGCAGCCTCCATATTCTTCTCATTATAGTTGTCCTTTAATTAATGACACATGAATTATTTAAAAAAAACGTGAATTTTGATGGGATTTCTCGATAAAAAAAAACCCCAAAAACAACTTTCAATTTCTCGGTACAACCGATTGTTTTAATTGAATTGGGATAAAACCTAACAGAAAAATTGTAACATGTTTAACCACCTTAAAGGACGCATCAGGGGATTTAAAGAGCATGAGATCCACTCATGAGCAGCACGGTGGTGTAGTGGTTAGTGCTCTCGTCTTGCAGCGCTGGTCCCTGGTTCGAATCCCAGACAGGGCTCTATCTGCAGAGTTTGTACGTTCTACCCATGTCTGTGTGGGTTTCCTCCGGGCACTCCAGTTTCCTCCCACGTCCCAAAAACATACAGATAAATTAATTGGCTTGCCCCTAGACTACAATACATACACTACACAATACATACATAGACATATGACCTTGGTCGGGGATTAGATTGTGAGCCCCTCTGAGGGACAGTTAATGACTAGACTATATACTCAGTACAGCGCTGCAGAAGATGTCGGCGCTATATAAATACTAAATAATAATCTACTTACCTGTGCCTCCAGCTCCTGGAAGGCTCAGTGTCCCTCACCACAGCTCCACTCCAAGCATGTGCGAGCTTGTGGCTGTGCCACTTACAATTGTGCTCCCGTCGCTGGGAGCGTTCTACGTGGACGCTGTACTTCTGTGCCTGCACACAATGCTGCCGTTGTTGGGTGCGCGACCACATGTGCAGGAGCTGCTGACCTCGCCAGGGGTTGGAGGATGCCCCAGGTAAGTAGATTTCATGGTCTTTAAATCCCCTGATGTTTCCTTTAAGGGCCAGGCCGAGGCAGAGGCGAGAGAGGCTCCAGCCTCAGGGCGCAGTGTAGGAGGGGGCGCAGGGCTGCGCCAAGGCCGAGGCAAGAGAGGCTCCAACCTCAGGGCACAGTGATAGGAGGGGGTGCAGGGCCAGGCCGAGAAAGAGGCGCGAGAGGCCCCAGCCTCAGAGCGCAGTGTAGGAGGGGGGGTGCAGGGCTGGGCCAAAGCAGAAGCGAGAGAGGCTCCAGCCTCAGGGCACAGTGTAGGAGGGGGTGCAGGGCCAGGCTGAGTCAGAGGCGAGAGAGGTTCCAGCCTCAGGGTGCAGTGTAGGAGTGGGCTAGTAATGGCACAGAGACTCTTATGCTGGATCCACACCATACAATTTTTCGGCCGATCGATTATTTTCACTAAGAAACACATAGAAACGAACGGAAATTGCTCATAAAATCGATCGATCCTCACTCAGATCGGACATGCTGGAAATAATCAATCAGGCAGGTAAATCGCCCGGAAAATTGTATGGTGTGTTCCCAGCATTAGAACTGCATCAGGACAGTGCTGAGAGGTTTGATGCTGTGTTTGGTGCCCAGCTTGCAGCCTTCCTTAAAGCAGTAGGATCAGCCATACTATTCCAGGGAAAAAAACACATATATAAGTAGATAAATACTTGATCTACTTACATAACACATGTATTGTACTGTCCAACGTTTTGATTTCAGTGAATGTTATATAGTAAATAATGAGAATTCTGTTCCTGGTGGGGGCGATGTCTTTTGCCCACAGTAAAAGGCTAACTCATGATGTCATTTCTGCCCTTTACTTTTTTTCTTGTCTTCTCCAATCACTGAGTCACCTCAGCCTTGCTTGTAAACACAAGTGAGTAGGGGATTAGGTTTCAGATAAGAAGCTGGCAGGGAAATAAAGGGTAGAGGAGAAATAGATTATAAATAAAAATAACCCCCAGCATGCAATTCTTTGGCACCGACTACTAAAGAGCCAGTGCTCCTAAGGTATATGATAACTCAAAATCATAACAGCAGAAAACGTTTTGAAAGTTTTGAATGCAGGATTAGCATCTTTATCACTTAATACACTCAGACCAGTTGCTGTTGAAATTTGATTTTTATGGTGACGATACCGCTTTAATGAGTTATCAGATGACTTTTACTACAGAAAGAGGAAGTGGCTCTTGTCATGTAAAACTGTCTGCAGAGAAGTTTGTCTGAGTAGCCACATATAAAGCGTACCAGGCAAAGCACAGATACTGTAACTACAGGAAGCAGGACGAGGTGGGGGGATGATGGGGGAAGAATCAGACTCTTCACAGCTACCCAGGCATCAATGGGTCAACTTACTCTCACCTCTGGATATAGTAAATCCAGTACTCAGGTCCTGGCCATGTGGCCATATGGATAATTAAATACACAATGTATGACCGGCTCTGGTATAATAAACTTCTGAAATAGTAAATTACTTGGACAGGTCCCTTGAAGTTTAAAATAAAGGTATTCTACCATAGTAGAAAAATCAACTATCACTTATCAGCTATTGTTTCAGCGTAGTAGTAGCAGTAGGGTATTGTACCGTGTTAGCCTTCAGTAAAACCAAGAAGTTTTAAATCAGGATGATACCATTTATTGGCTAACTAAAAATGAATAAGAATAAACAAGCTTTCGGCCTTGCAGCCTTTGTCGGGCTCTGGGTCAATCCTAATCCCAGGTCTGTGAGCATGGAGTAAAGAAGGATCCTTATCTCAGCTAACAACCTCTAACCCCATGCAGATGGTCTGTTTGAATTAAGGCATCTTAATGACATGTATTTATGCTTGAAAAAAATATCTGTTTTCCCTTTTGATTTTGCATGTATAAAGCTGTCTGTACCACCAGCCTGCAAACTAACAGGATGTAAGCACGACGAAGGCTGCAAGGCCGAAAGCTTGCTTATTTTTATTCATTTTTAGTTAGCCAATAAATGGGATCATCCTGATTTAAAACTTCTTGATTCAGCGTAGTAACTGCTTTACTCGTGTTTGAAAAGAGGTGTCTTCCTGCCTCCTCCTGCTTATATTGCACCCCTGGCCCAGGGCACCCCCAAGCACCCCCCTGGCGCCCCGCCCCTGCCCCTGGCCCAGGGCACCCCACCTTTTATCAACACCCTGTGAACCTATGGATTCCAGGTCTGGTCACCTCTGGGCCCGCCCATGGTCATGCCCCCTTTTCAGCTAAGCCACGCCCTGCTCTGGGGATCCTTATTCCCACATGTTTGTTTGCCATGAAAAGGACAAGCTGAGGATCAAACTCTAGTCTAGAGACAAATAATAATAATAACAAAATATTTGTAAAGCACCCATAGGACCCAGGTACAAAGACAGGCAACTAAAGTCGTCATCAGAGGGATAGAAGATCTGGCTTACCAGGAAAGGTTGGACGGACCGGGCTTATTTAGCTTGGAAAAAAGGTGGCTGAGAGGGGACCTGATTAATGTATACAGTAAATACATCAGAGGGCAATACAAAAGCTAGAGCGATGAGCTTTTTGTCCCTAGGGCTGTACAACAGAGAAGGGGACATTATCTGCGTATGGAGGAAAAAAGTCTTTGCCATTTATTTAGAAAGAGGTCCTTCACAGTGAGAGTGATTAAAATCTGGAATATCTTACCTCAGGAAGTAGTTATGGCAAACTCTATATCTTCATTTAAAGAGGGCTTGGTTGCTTTCCTTGCATTAAAGGGCATCCATGACTATAATTCTTAGGTAATTCCTGGGAAAATGGTTCAGACAGCAGACCAATGGGGAGCCCGGCTGCAGATTCAAAGATGCTTTGCCCGGGCTCCTTCTATGCGGACAGTAATTACAGTGTTAGATACACTGTAATTACTGAATGGATTTTGCGGCAAGAGGCGGCGGGTGATCGGCGGCGGTAGGTATGACCAGGAGCCTTTGCAGAGCTGCGCGGGGGCTTCTAAACTGTGCGGCGACCCGACGGGGAGCTCTAGGGGTCTCCTTATTAAAGGAGACCCCCAGATGCAGCGGCGGAAGATGGCGGCGGAAGATGGCGGCGGGCGAGTGCGCATGTGTGGGGAGTGAGGCCGTGGTGCTGATGGACAGCACCACAGCGTAAACCTCACTCCCCATCTCTCGGTAAAAGGGAGCATCGCTCAGGCTTTCGCCTGAGTAATGCTCCCTAACGATCGGCCATCGCGCGAAGGATATGGGCAATAGGATTTGCCGGTAATCCTCGCGCGATGGCATGGTGATAAGTAGCTCGCATCTGCAAGCTACTTATCACCTTGAATAGGATATGGCCCCAACTGGGTTAGCACCGCAGTGCACAGCTGATCAAAAGCTTTGCGCTAGCAAAGTCTGGTGCACTTCGCATAGAGTTTAATGGCGCTGCTTTGCGTGCGGGACTTTGCGCGCGTAATAAACTTATCTAAACTTATCATGCCTAAACTTATCACGCCTAAACTGGCTTTTCCCCAGCGTAGTGCAATGGTTATCACGCCTAAAGTCTCTAACTGGGTTAGCACCGCTTTGTGAATCGAGCCCATGGAGAGATCTTCACCTTTCTATCGGTGGGCGGGGAAAACATGCATATCTGTGAATCCCCTTTTAGCGCCAGCTTGTTTACTGCTCTGTTTGTGAGTTTGGGGTTGTGTTTTCCTGAGATGACTTGTTATCTGTGTGTTGTGTGCTGTGTAGAGTATTTCCTGCGTCTCTCGGTTACTCTCGCTTCCTCCGCTGTCACTCTACACAAAGCACTTTCACTTTCACAACCTCCTGCAACTAAATCCTCACGCCTACTCGAGTCTGCTGGATACTCCGCGACAAACAAGCTGCTGGGGTTTCCGTGAAACGCCGCGCACTCATTCTAGTAAATTCAGGAGTAGAATGTACTTGGGGTATGTGTACGCCCCAAATATCCCCATATTCAATAACGAGGCATGAAGCCAAACTAATCCTCTATAATAAAACCCCTGTGTCCCTGCGTAGCGCTGTCTCTGGCTAGCTCTGTATACTGTCCGGGTCCGTACTGCGCACATGTGCAGTAGCAAGAAGCACGGACCGGGACAGCATTTGGGACTGGAGGACGGGGCCAGTGAGGCGGGCGTGTGCACGGGCGGATGGGCGCACGCACAAGTGGCAGGTGCGCGCGCCTGCGAAGTTAAAAAAAACAGACCTAGAGCCCGTTTTTAAACGGGCTTGGGTTTACTAGTAATATTATAATGCAGTATAATGCCAAAGGTGGTCTACTCCTTAACTAAAGTCATGTCATCTGCTCCAATGAACCAACTACAAATGGATGGGGAAAAAGTAGAAGTTGTAACAGATTTCATCTTCCTGAGATCTAAGTTATCTGCAGATAGTGACTGCAGCCATGGGATACCCGAAGTGACATGTGACATGATGAGATAGACATGTGTATGTACAGTGTATATAGCACACAAATAACTAGGCTGTGTTCCTTTTTTTTCTTTCTCTGTCTGAAAGAGTTAAATATCAGGTATGTAAGTGACTACAGTGTGACCCTCACTGATAAGAAATTCCCCTTTTTACCTCTTTCTTGCTCTCAGAAGCCATTTTCTGCTAGGAAAGTGTTTTATAGTTGGAATTTCTTATCAGTGAGGGTCACACTGTAGTCACTTCCTGTCTGAGTCAGGACTGAGTTAGCCACTTACATACCTGATATTTAACCCTTTCAGGCAGAGAAAGAAAAAAAGTGTGTGCTAGGCACCGTACATGTCTATCTCATCATGTCACATGTCACCTCGGGTATCATTTAAGAGACGCTTGCTGCTTGGAAGTAAAGCTATGGCGAGTTTGGAGAAGAGAGTGTACCACAGCCGATCTAAAATAAAAGTTTTATACATACCTGGGGCTTCCTCCAGCCCCATGCGCACGGATCGCTCCCACACCGCCGTCCTCAGCCTTCGGTATTGCATGTACTGGTTCCCGTAACCTCAGTCTGCGCAAGAGAAGTGCGCTCCAGCTGCCGGAGAGATACATAGAGAGCTCACTTCTCTTGTGCTTACACTGCACACATCCCACTGACACCCAGAGCCTTGCATAATGTGATTTCTGCCCTTTAGGGATTCAAACCTGACTTTGCATCAACTTCATAATTTTTGGTGAGACTTTTGGCATGGATCCCCCTCTGGCATGCCCCTGTGCAGGTGTTAGAACCCTTGAAACAACTTTTCCATCACTTTTGTGGCCAGAAACAGTCTTTGTAGGTTTTAAAATTTGCCTGCCCATTGAAGTCTTTGGTGGTTCGCCAGATTCGCCTGTTTGCGAACATTTGCGGAAGTTCACGAAAACCAAAATTTGATGTTCGCAACATCTCTAATCATTAGTGGCCACCTTTACCAGTCTGGCAGCATCCAATCTACCTCTGACTGCTTTATGTAGATCTTTTACTGCTGACCTTTTCTTGAAAATCTTGGGAGGTATACTATGGATCATGTGACCTACATTTGAAAACTGGATTTTTAAAGAGGCCCTGTAGTGACATATAGTAGATTGCAGTTAATTATTCAGGATATCCACGTTTACATGAAATATCCCAGTTTTAGCATCTGAAACTCTTCCTATCTCTATATAGACTACACACATCTGATTTTTATTACAAACAACAAGATTTGACCTTATTCGAGACCTAATAAAATGTAACTTTTACTTCATATTTATTAAAAACGTACAATATTTTCTATTTTTCCTTTTTACCAATTTTTCAATTGTTTGGCTGGGCAGTTAAATAATTATTTTAACCCAGAGGGCAATATATGTTAATTAGCCATCCAGGGTTACTGCCTTCAGCCAAACACTAATTTTGCTGAGTAATTTCTACCTAAATAAAGAGAAAGCCCTCCACCAAACCGACATGTTTCGGCTCATAAAAATAGAGCCGTCGTCAGGGCATATATAATTAAAGTGCTAGGGTGCAAAGTGCATTATAGTAGAGACACACAGCTATTTACAAAAACATTATCAAGGAAAACAAAAAAAGAGAGATGTTCTCTCAAGTAAAGTCAGCTATCAAATGAGCAGCGTTGCTCATCTCCCTTATATATCCATGGGAGTGGGTGGAGTTATATCATTTGGTATATGATATAACTCCACCCACTCCCATGGATATATAAGGGAGATGAGCAACGCTGCTCATTTGATAGCTGACTTTACTTGAGAGAACATCTCTCTTTTTTTGTTTTCCTTGATAATGTTTTTGTAAATAGCTGTGTGTCTCTACTATAATGCACTTTGCACCCTAGCACTTTAATTATATATGCCCTGACGACGGCTCTATTTTTATGAGCCGAAACATGTCGGTTTGGTGGAGGGCTTTCTCTTTATTTAGGTAGAAATTACTCAGCAAAATTAGTGTTTGGCTGAAGGCAGTAACCCTGGATGGCTAATTAACATATATTGCCCTCTGGGTTAAAATAATTATTTAACTGCCCAGCCAAACAATTGAAAAATTGGTAAAAAGGAAAAATAGAAAATATTGTACGTTTTTAATAAATATGAAGTAAAAGTTACATTTTATTAGGTCTCGAATAAGGTCAAATCTTGTTGTTTGTATCTCTATATAGTGCTGTATATTGGTAGGTAGCCACGCTCTCCCAGTGATGCTAAAGGTGGGTACACATATCAGATAAAAGTCTTTAAAAAATGAAAGATCACAGACCAATTTTACCCCCTTCCATGTAGTATATGAGCATACTCTACACAGTCTATTCTATGGAGCTGAACTCCCCATCAGATACAAATCTGTGCAAGATGCTGCACACAAAGATGCTGTACACATGCAACAGATCAGCATCTGCAAAAGATCAGTTCCTGCAAAATGCATTCATAGTCTATTAGATCTGCAGATCATCATACACACCTTGTTTAACCGACATTCATCTGCAGATCAGACAATTATCTGCAGATCTGAAGATCCATCCTGGTGGATCTGATCTGCAGATGAATGTCAGTTAAAGGGGAACTTCAGCCTAAACAAACATACTGTCATCAAGTTACATTAGTTATGTTAATTAGAATAGATAGGTAGTATAATCTCTTACCCACCCTGTTTTAAATGAACAGGCAAATGTTTATGATTCATGAGGGCTGCCATCTTTGTCATGGGGGCAGCCATCTTTTTGGTTGAAAGGAGGTGACGAGCAGGAGACACAGCTCCAACTGTCCTGTGTCCTGATAACCCCTCCCAGCTGCACACGCTAGGCTTCAAATGTCAAATTCAAAATGTAAAAAAAAAAAGAAATTGCACCAAAACAGCAGAACGAGAACAACAACATCAGAAATCCCATCATGCTTTGCACAGCATCAGGGGAAAAAAAGCCCGGGCAGTTTTCTTCTGTGCAGCTAAAAATGAGGCTTGTATAAGAGAAACAAAGTTCTGATGCTGTGAAACTGTTAAAGAAACACCAGGCCTTTTCAGTGCTGCTGAGTCAATTTTTAGTCCGGAGGTTCACTTTAACAATGTCAGTTAAACAAGGTGTGTATGAGATCTGCAGATATCATAGACTATGAATGCAATTTACAGGAACGGATCTTTTGCAGATACTGATCTGTTGACTGTGTACAGCGTTTTTGTGTGCAGCATCTTGCAAAGATTTCTGTCTGATGGGGAGTTCAGCTCCATAGAATAGACTGTGTAGAGTATGGCTCTCATACTACATGGAAGGGGGTAAAATTGGTCTAAGATCTTTCATTTTCCAAAGACTATGGTCTGATGTGTGTACCCACCTTTAGCCTAGGCTGTTTAGCTATGCGGAATCATTCTCCCAGAGCATTATGGGAGACCAGGCATTTTTTTCACTGGCTTCAAAATTCTCAGAAACAGAAAATTCCACAGTGATGCACCTGACAGCACTAAAGATGTCACCACTGTGATAAATGTCAGCAAGTAAATCAGGGCAAAGAAAGATTTTACAATTTTGAAATGCTGACTAAATGGTTTATAAATGATTATTGTAATAATAAAAAAAAACAAGCAATTTTATTAATTACATTATTTTCATGACAGTTTCTCTTTAACCACTTGAGAACCATAGGCTTACACCCCCCCTAGTGACCAGGCTATTTTTTGCTATTTAGGCCACTGCAGCTTTAAGGCCAAGCTGCAGGGCTGCACAACTCAACACACAAGTGATTCCCTCCCCTTTTCTGCCCACCAACAGAGCTTTCTGTTGGTGGGCTGTGATCCCCGCAGGGATGTTTATTTTTTTAAAATATTTATTTCCTTTTTTTATTAATATATTTTACTTTTTTTTTTTGCTCCGCCCTCCCTCCCCCACCAGCCATTCCTAGGCTCTCATAGACATTAGCCTATTACAGCTGATCGCTCTTGTGCCTCCAAAGCGCTGCCGTAGATCACAGCGCTGTACAGTGTTATTAGATGGCGGTTTCGCCGTCTAACAGTCTCCTAGCGGCGATCGCTGCTTGGAGACTGATGACGGAGCGGAGCTCTGTCATTGAAGCGGAGATGCGTGCGCATCGGTGTGCACAATCTTCTGCAAAAACCCGCCCCAGGACTTGGCGCCAATTGGCGTTAGGCGGTCCTGGGGCTGCCACCGCGTTCACTCCCGTTGGCGTGGCGCAGTCGTTAAGTAGTTAAGGTGGAGAATGTTTGTTTGACCCAAGACAATGTAATAAACTCAGATGCTGTATATACTGGCGTCTTCTGTAGGGGGGCATAATCTGTTTCTGAAGATTTACAGAGAAACCTAAAAAAAAACTTTTCTGAAGAAAATGTAAACTGTGGAAAATGTACTTTCTGATGAACTCGTCTGATGAACTATAAGGAGACCTCAGGGCTGCGTCTTGTACTTATGAACCCGCCGTAGTGAGATCATTGTGAATCGAGTCTCTTATCTGTGGCTACAGCTGCTAACATTTCTCTATAAATGTATAGAAGTAACAGGAATTCTGTGCACAGCGGCCTGCAGGCCCCGCCCAGCGCCACTTTCTGTAAAAAAAGCGATTTTACAACCATTTTACTACTTAGAACAAAAAAAATAATAGCAATTGCTGTACACTCGCTAGCATTAAAATTGGTGCTGCCAAGTGCATGCCCGACTGACAATGGGACTAATTTTCGGGTCGAAAATTGATCGTATTCTCAATCACGCATGCTGCAAGATGTTGGGCTGACTTGCTCGACTGTGTGCGCGACAGGAACGGCGTGCAATTTCGTGGCGATCAATGAATGCGAAACCCCCAGCGTTGTCCCCCCTAATTATAAATGTCCCCCCGGTGCCACGGGCAAGAAAGACATTACTAGAGCTGCTCAAATCCAGATCCGGGAGATACCTGGATAGTTGCTATCCGGATATCTCCCAGTAAACCTGTGCGGGGTGGGCGGGGGCGGGGGGGTCAAGCTTACCTGTCTGACGTCTGCTTCGTCCGTCCCTGGCGCCTCCCACAATGCATTCCACGTGCATCACATGACTACAAACACTTCCTCCTTCAACCCGGAAGGAGGAAGTGTTTGTAATCACGTGACCGCCACGTGGAATGCATCGTGGGAGGCGCCGAGGTATGGACGAAGAAGATGTCAGACAGGTAAGCTTGACCCCCCCACGTTTACTGGTAGATATCCGGATAGCAACTATCCAGGTGTCTCCCAGATCCGAGCAGCCCTAGACATTACCTGTCCGCGGCCTCAGCTTGTCCCTCCGCTGCTCCTGGCGCATTCTCCTCTCCATACACGCGCACCCCACGTAGTTTCCTAGTACGGGCACACATGTGACATCACACACGCACGCACTTACTAGGAGACCACGTGGGACGTGCGTATATGCAGAGGAGATATCCTGGAGGCAGCGGAGGACTAGTGGAGGCCGCAGACAGGTAATGTATACTTTACACGGGGCACCGGGGGGACATTTACATTAGGGGGGCACAGCGGCGAAGTGGCGGATGTGGCACACAAGAACGATTCCTGATCTATTTCAGCATGATATTGATCGAGAATTGGCCTGCTGTGTATGGGCAGCCGACAGATCTCTCTCTAATCAGATTCGATCAGATAGAGATTTGTCTCTTGGTCCAAACTGACCATCATCGCTAGATCTATGGGCACCTTTTCACTGCGTATCATGCAATTCAATCATCACACACACACACACACACACACCATCTTTAATCTCTTTCCTGTGATATCCAATCAGCATATCTCGCATTTATCATCAGCAAGTAACTAAAACGAAAGGATAAGCCAGCTCTCGGCTCGGAAGTGCCGGCCGCATCACTGGAACTCCGGCGAGGTAAGTCCCTTGCAGTAATTCACCTTAAAGAGGCCCTGTAGTGATATATAGTAATGTAGTAAATTATTCAGGATACCCACTTTTACAGTAATTATCCCGATTCCAGCATCAGAAACACTTCCTATAGCTATATATTGCTGTATACTACTGAATGTAACCCCACCCTCCCAGTGATGTCACAGCCTAGGCTGTTAAGCTATGCAGAATTCACCCCCCCCCCCCCCAGCACTCTGGGAGATCAGGTATACTTTGTACTGGATTTGGAACTCTCACTAACCAAACATTACACAGAGCTGCATCTAACAGCAATATAAAGGTAGTTGCATAGTAATTTGGGTTGAAAAAAAGACATACGTCCATCGAGTTCAACCAGAAACAAAGTACAACACCAGCCTGCTCCCTCACATATCCCTGTTGATCCAGAGGAAGGCGAAAAACCCTTACAAGGCATGGTCCAATTAGCCCCTAAAGGGAAAAATTCCTTCCCGACTCCAGATGGCAATCAGATAAAATTCCTGGATCAACATCATTAGGCATTACCTAGTAATTGTAGCCATGGATGTCTTTCAACGCAAGGAAAGCATCTAAGCCCCCTTTAAATGCAGGTATAGAGTTTGCCATAACGACTTCCTGTGGCAATGCATTCCACATCTTAATCACTCTTACTGTAAAGAACCCTTTCCTAAATAAATGGCTAAAACGTTTTTCCTCCATGCGCAGATCATGTCCTCTAGTCCTTTGAGAAGGCCTAGGGACAAAAAGCTCAACCGCCAAGCTATTATATTGCCCTCTGATGTATTTATTTCCCCCTAAAACAGCCCTGAGCAGACTCACAGAGGGTCCCCGGGATATCTATAAAAGTCATTTTTTAGGAGAAGGAGGATAGATACAATTGTTTATCTCATCTATTTATCTTCAGCTCGTGTTCCCTTTAATGTTTTTCAGCCTTGATGTTTCCACGTTTCCTCCACCCAAATTCATCACATCCCAAACTTGTCCCTTCTAGATAAATAATACACCTGACTCTGAGCAGTAATACAGTGTATATGGAAATTGGACATGGACAATGCTGCCCCCTCTCCCCGCCCCCCACAGGTTATGTCATAGTTCCCTCCTCAATATCTGTCCTGCTACCCCATATAAAGGGAAGTGGCAAGCTATAAATGAAAAAACAGTTCTGGAGAGATAAACTGGTGAGAATATGGACGATTTCTGGTAATAAGATCATTTTACTAAATGACACTCTTACCACAACTGACAATGGCAATTTCCACCACACCCTTAAAGGACAGCTGTAGTAAGAGGGATATGAAGGCTGCCATATTTATTTCCTTTTCAGCAATACCAGTTGCCTGGCGGCCCTGCTGATTCTCTGCCTCTAATACTTTCAGCCATAGCCCCTGAACAAGCATGCAGCAGATCAGGTGTATGTGACAATTTTGACAGATATGACAAGATTAGCTGCATGCTTGTTTCTGGTGTGATTCACACACTACTGCAGCCAAATAGATCAGCAGGGCTGCCAGGCAAATGGTATTGTTTAAAAGGAAATAAATATGGCAACCTCTATATACCTCTCACTACAGTTGTCCTTTAATTTACCTGGGTATTCTTTCAGGCCCTAGAAGTCATTTGGCTCCCTCGCCACACTTCTATGAGCCACTACGGATCGCTGACCCCCCCCCCCCCCCTGATGCGTTGGCGTCTGGTGCGCATGCATGTGAGAGCACCCGCCCCGCGTGAGAACGCGTCAACATCACCAGGAGCTTATTGCACCGTACTCTCTGCGCAGCAGACACCGACCCATCGGGGGTCAGCGATCCTTAGAGGCTGATAGTGCAACTATAGACAGGACTGGAACTGCAGCCAGGGACCCAAATGACTTTTAAAATTAACTGTTTACCTCCCACACCCAAAAATGACTCAAATAACATTTTTAATGAAAAAAAAATTACAATTAGAAAAACAGACAAAACATAAATAGTTACCTAAGGGTCTGAACATTTTTAATATGCATGTCAAGAGGATATATTGCGAACATTTTTTAAATGATAAGCTTGTAAATAGTGATGGAGGCAAAACTGAAAAAATGCACCTTTATTTCCAAATAAAATATTGGCGCCATACATTGTGACAGGCACATAATTAAAACGGTGTAATAACCGGGACAAATGGGCAAATAAAATACATGGGTTTTAATTATGGTAGCATGGATTATTTTAAAGCTATAATGGCCGAAAACTGAGAAATAATGATTTTTTTCTTAATATTCCTGTTAAAGTGTAACTGTTGGGCATAAAATCAAAAATAAAATTTTTATTTTTATCTGGTAAACAAGTAATACGGATGCTAACCAGACAATCCAAAAGTTGAAATCTCTATTACTTTTCTGGTTGATAAATGATCATTCCCCAGTTTACCTGACTTTTATTTGGTACGTTGCTTGTTTACCAGATAAAAATAAAGAATTAATTTTTTATTTTATGCCCGACAGTTACACTTTAAATGCATTTAGAAAAAAATAATTCTTAGCAAACTGTACCACCCAAAGAAAGCCTAATTGGTGGCGGAAAAAACAAGATATAGATCATTTCATTGTGATAAGTAGTGATAAAGTTTTGGGTGAATAAATGGGAGGTGAAAATTGCTCAGATGCATAAGGTGAAAAATACCCGCGGGCTGAAATAGTTATAGAGAACCTGTGAGATTAAGAAACACAAGAGTCAGATACTCACCTTGTTAGAGTAAGGGCCCTTTCACACTGGTTCTGTGCTTTGCGGCAAATTGCCGCACGACTACCGAAGCCTAATGAAAGTCTATGGGGAAGTTCATACTTCCCACGCTGCGGAACGCTGCCCTGGAAATGCCCGAATTAATGATAGCTCAGAACTACGAGCGGCACCTGCGGCGATCTGCGTCAGCCCGGAAGTCATGTTAGTCTGTGCAGTATATGTGAACTCCTGTATGATACAATGATTTGTATGTTAGATGGTCTGTGCTGCTCATATATTTCACCATGAATAGTAAACAAGTTTTGTTTTGAGCTGCTCAGTAAAAGTTTGCCGTTTACGAGAAAGTGGAGTTTTTCTTCTGCTTTTTAGTGTAATTACAGCAGAACGCTGAGAAGCAGAAGTGTGAGAAAGTGGTGGAAATAGTTTTTTTTCTGTCATCTGAAAACACAATACTGTATACAGAACAAAGATCTCTACTCCTTTATTAACCTTTTGCCGACCGCGTCACGCCGATGGGCCCCAGGACCGCCTAACGCCGATGGGCCCCAGGACCGCCTAACGCCGATGGGCCCCAGGACCGCCTAACGCTGATGGGCCCCAGGACCGCCTAACGCCGACCGGCGTAAGGTCCTTGGGGCATGGTTTGCGGGTGACATAATTTATTAAATAATTAAATTATTCAGGATACCCAAGTTTATAGTAATTTTCCTGATCAAATACATTTCCTATATCTATAGATTGCTGTATGTTGTATTGGCAGTGGCATAGCATCAGGGGATGCAGCAGTTGTGACCTATTTTCTTACTCTGATTACACCTCTCTGACACTACAACTGTCCTTACTAGGTTTTGGGGTTCCACATCAATACAGTACTTGGGGTCACATGTAAAACTCACACTGGGGCCCCAAGCTCCTTAGTTACACCACTGTGAATTGGTAGGTGGCCCCACCCTCCCAGTCATGTCACAGCCTAGGCTATGCAGAATTCTCCACCCAGAGCATTCTGGGAGACCAGGTATATTTTCTACAGGCTTCGGAACTCTCAGTAAACAAACATTCTGCAGAGACCAGCTGCCAGCAGTAAAGATGGAGTAGTTCCTGCACAATACACATGGGAGGGATGCGTCACCCGTCTCTGTGATGTTCTCAGACATTGCGATATCATTTTCAGACCATTATCTCGTGTTCTGCGGGTGACTACCTGGAATAATCCATTATCTCTCCTCCGCACATATATCCTGTAGCCTTGCATTGTCTCATCACTTATGTAACAGACACAAATACCAAGAAAAGCAGCCACAATGACTCAATGGCTGTCACCGAGGATGACGCGTCTCCCCAGGCTGCAGCCGCCCTTAAAGGGGAAGTACTGGGAGCGAGCCGTGTCTGATGCTTTATGAGAAATCATATATCAAATGCAGCACATCAACATTACAGAGAAGTGCAGGACAAAGCAAACAAACATCAGCTGCAACAGCGACGCTTAGGACCACCTGCAACTGCAAAATGCTCTAAATATCGCTGGCGTTTCTAAGAGCGATTTTACTACTTAAAGAGAACCTGTAAGGGAAAAAGTGCACCTGGAGGTACTTACCTTGGGAGGGGGAAGCCTCTGGATCTGATGAGGCTTCCCCAGTCCTCCTGTGCAGCCCCGATCCAGTGCTGGGCCCCCCCAAAAATCAGCTTGTTGGCGGATGCACACAGGTCAGTAGCACCTGCAGAATGCGGTGATATTTACCTTTAGGATGCAGCGCAGGCGCAGAACCAGCTTTCCCTAAGGGCTTCAGCGGAAATAGCCGAGCATAATGGGGTCCGTTCTACTCACCCCTGCGCCTGCACAGGAGATCGGCCCCGATCAGGCTCAGCTGTTTCTGCTGACGCCTGATGGGAGATGGTACTGCGCCTGCGCTGGAGCTCAGAGGTGCTATTGCTGTCTGCAGCTGTTCAAGGGAGCCCGCGCTGGAGGGTGGAGAGGCTTCCCTCTGCCAAGGCAAGTACCCCCCAGGGGCAGTTTTCTTTATTACAGGTTGTCTTTAAAAGCAGATTGATATCTGGAACAATTTCAGTGAATGCAGTATTGGGCAGCGCTTTCACTTATGAAATAGCGCTGAAAATGCTACATGCAGGGCGATTGGAAATTTTGGAAAATCACCATCTCTCCTGTGGGATCATGGCCATTCACTGTAAAGTGACACTGAAGCGAAAAAATTAATAATTAAAGTGTCATATTTTTATTTTCACGTATATACTCTAGCTTTTTTTTACATTGCATCATTCTCTAATAATTGCAGTTTCCACAATACAGTCAGCATTTTAAATGATTTCACAGAACAGGTAAGTGACCCTTTGAACTTTTCGCTGCAAAAAAAAAAAACATAAACAAAGAAGAAACAAAGAGACGGTTGAGATAAGAGCTTCAAAATACAGTGCTGTCCATGGCTATATAAAGTCGCAGAACTCACAGACGCTCCTTTGCATAGATGAAGTTGCTGAACTCTTCCTGTACTGGAAACAATACGAGACTCATATCTGTGCTGCTAACGTTGTATTTCGTAGCTGTACTACACATGCAAATCATAATATCATACAGTACATTTATTTTCACTTCAGATTCCCTTTAAGCTGCAAAGCGCTTTTAGAATGGCTGGTGATTCCTAGAAAGCATAAATCGCTGCTAAAAGCGCATTAGTTGGCCCCAGGCCTAAAGGTCTGTACACACGCCAGACAAAAGTCTCCGCAAACAAATGAATGATGCTGATTTGCACCGGCAAAAAAACCTGATAAGTCCCTTAAAGGGAAGGTTCAGGGAAACGTTTAAAAAAATAAAAATCCATATCCACTTACCTGGGGCTTCCTTCAGCCCGTGGCAGGCAGGAGGTGCCCTCGCCGCCGCTCCAGAGGCTCCCGGTCGTCTTCGGTGGCCGACCCGACCTGGCCAGGCCGGCTGCCAGGTTGGGCTCTTCTGCGCTCCAAGGACGGGCTCTTCTGCGTCCCACGCAGGCGCGCTGACGTCATCGGACGTCCTCCGGGCTGTACTGCACAGGCGCAGTAGTTCTGCGCCTGCGCAGTAAAGTCCGGAGGACGTCCGATGACGCCAGCGCGCCCGCGTAGGATGCAGAAGAGCCTGCCACGGGCTGGAGGAAGCCCCAGGTAAGTGGATATAGATTTTTATTTTTTTAAACGTTTCCCTGAACCTTCCCTTTAATTGACATCCACTCACACCGATATTCCAGATGACAATACTGTGCACATGAGCTGAAGCAGCATTTTATTATAATTATTTATAGAACGCCAACGTCTTCCACAGCGCTGTACAGAGTATATAGTCTAGTCACTAAGTGCCCCTCTGAGGAGCTCAGCTCACACTCTTATCCTACCATAGTCCTATGTCTATGTATGTATCGTGTAGTGTATGTATCCCAGTCCAGGGCCAATTTAGGGGGAAGCCAATAAACTTATCTGTATGTTTTTGGGATGTGGGAGGAATCCGGAGTGCCCAGAGGAAACCCAACATTTCACATTACATACATGCTCTGGAACAATGTCGTCTTGCCAAAATTTGTTTGATATCAAATTGCATAAGGTGTAAAACCATCAACCTTGTTCAGTTTAGAGACCACAGGCATTTATTACTGGATGACAGTACAAGAGTGGTGCTACAGGAAATCAGGTAAGTCTATCAGCAGCACAGTGTGGTCAGAGTTTCAGACAGCGGTCACTTTGTAGTTATCAGGTGAGCAGAGCCAGCAAATAGACACTAGTGTGGTGGTCAGAAAGGTCATTTCAAGTAAGTGGAAAGTTAAGTTGGTGTTTCACGATGGGCTCATCTGTTCATCTAGTGCAGGCGTCAGGAACCTTTCAGGCTGAGAGCCATAAACGCCACATATTTTAAAATGTAATTCTGTGAGAGCCATACAATATGTTTCACACTGGGACAGTGTGCTTGCGCAGCAGAGGACTCATGTCCCGGTTGCCATGGTGATGTGTATACAGTTGATCTGCCTGGAAGCGGAAGTGTCAGACACGTCTTCAGCTTCTCTTGGGTTTCAGC
The DNA here is from genome assembly GCF_040937935.1 of Hyperolius riggenbachi. Taxonomy (NCBI): domain Eukaryota; kingdom Metazoa; phylum Chordata; class Amphibia; order Anura; family Hyperoliidae; genus Hyperolius; species Hyperolius riggenbachi. Next base: position 10,697,220 of record NC_090651.1, on the reverse strand, counting down.
AACATCAACAATTTCCCCGAGAGCCAGACAGGAGAAATACAGACTAACAGCTTGTACAATTAGCTAGCTGACTAGGGGTTGATTCACTTTGTAGGATGAGATCCCCGCACTTTGGCACAATAGGCTGCCTGTTAAGTGACAGGCAGCCTATTGGGCCAATCAAAGTGTGGGGATCTCATCCTACAAAGTCACTGGACCTGACAGGATCCAGGGTGGGACAATTGGAGCAGCCGTTAGTTTTGGGGAAGCGCGAGTAAGTTAGTAGTACACATTTTACTTGCTCTGCCACACTAAGCTGTGCTGCTTGAGTAGTGTAGCTTAGTGAATCAACCCCTACTGATTTGTCTGTGAGCCAGATGCAGCCATCAAAAGAACCACATCTGTCTCCCGAGCCATAGGTTCCCTACCCCTGCTCTAAAGCATAGATGTCAAACTCCATCCTGCTGGCCAAATCTGGCCCTCTGAGCTATTAAATTTGGTCCTCAAGTGGTTTCCTCACTTTGCATTATATTTGGCCCACTCTAGGCCACCAGGGAAGATATATTGGAGGTGAAGCCCTAGAATGCCAGGAAAGCCATATGGGGGAGGTAGGGTGAAAGCACTAAACACCAGGGAACTGTATAGGGGAGGAAGGACCACTAGACACCAGGGAACTGTATAGGGAAGGGTGGAGGTCACTAGACACCAGGGAACTGTATAGGGGGAGGGAGGACCACTAGACACCAGGGAACTGTATAGGGAAGGATGGGGGCCACTAGACACCAGGGAACTGTATAGGGGAGGGAGGACCACTAGACACCAGGGAACTGTATAGGGGAGAGAGGACCACTAGACACCAGAGAACTGTATAGGGGAGGGGGGCATCTAGACACCAGGGAACTGTATAGGGGAGGATGGGGGCCACTAGATGCATGGGAACTGTACAGGGGAGGTAGGACCACTAGACACCAGTGAACTGTATACGGGAGGGAGGACCACTAGACACCAGGGAACTGTATAGGGGTTGGAGAGGGGCCATTAGACACCTGGGAACTTTATAAGGGAGGAAGGTGGCCAGTAGACATTGAGGATGGCTGTTGACTTGGTCCCAGTGTACATTTTCGGCCCACTTTGTGTTTGAGTTTGACACGCCTGATCTAAGGGCTAAGATCTGCGGCCACTTCCTGCAAAATGTAGACTTATCGGTAATAAAAATGTTGGCAATCCAAAGATCCACAAGACCTGGGAAGATGCCATGTGGAATCTGGCAGCAGATCCTTTAGGCTTCTTGCACACCAAGACGTTGCGTTAGGTGCCACGTTAAGGTCGCATAACGTGCACCTAACACAACGTATGGTGCTGCAAGAGCCGACGGTAGAGTGAGCCGCGTTAGGCGGCTCGATTCCTATAATGTCTCCCAGAATGTCGCTGATTGGCCAGCGGGACCACGTGATGCGGAGCGAGACACTCCGCATCACGTGGTCCCGCCGGCCAATCAGCGCCCGCCAGTGCAGTGAATATTAAGTAGCCATGTGCGCGGCTACTGTAGCTGGCTCTCCCCGCCTCCTCTCCGCCCCCCACTGCGCATGTGCAAACAGTCTAACGCGGCTATAGCCGCTCCAACGCCGTAGCATGCTGCACTTTGCGGAGAACATTTAACGCAACGTGGGCTGTGTGAACAGCCCACTTGTGTTACATTGCTGTGCGTTGGGGGAGCGTTACAGGCACACTAACATGCACTAACATGCGCCTGTAACGTCTTGGTGTGTAAGCAGCCTTAAAGGGAACCTGAAGTGAGAGGGATACAGGCTGCCATATGTATTACCTTTTAAACAATACCAGTTGCCTGGCTGCCCTGATGATCTTTCATGCATCAGTAGTGTCTGAATCACACACCTGAAACAAGCATGCAGCTAATCCTGTCTGACTTCAGTCAGAGCATCTGATCTGCTGCATGCTTGTTCAGGGGTTATGGCTAGAAGTATTAGAAGCAGAGGATTGGCAGGACAGCCAGGCAATCTGCATTGTTTCATAAATATGGCAGCCTCCACAGGTCTCTCACTTCTAGTGTGCTTTAAGTCCTGAAAGGTTGCTTACAAATCTGACAGTGAGCTCAAATTGTTTTTCACCATGGCAACAGTTACGCGTTTACTCTGTTAGGAGAACAGTTGCCATGAGACTAGTGTTGGGCGAACACCTGGATGTTCGGGTTCGGGCCGAACAGTCCGAACATGGGCCAGATGTTCGGCATGTTCGGCCCGAACCCCAAACTCAATGGAAGTCAATGGGACCCCCGAACATGCCCATTTTGGGGGCCCTATGGGGTCGCAGGCATAAGGGGGGAGCATGCCTCGATCGCGGGGGGGGGTCAGAAATTCCCCCCACCCCCTCCGCTAGCGCTCCCCCCTCTGCCCGCTTCCCCATAAAAAAAGTTTAATGCAAGTTAAATAGTACTTGGTGGCTGGCAGTGGATTGAGGAGGAGGAGGAGGAGTCCGAGTAGCAGAGTGACGTGTTGAGGCCGGGCAGCGGGCGGTTCAGCGGTAGTACCCTTGTGGTACTTCCGCCCTTTCTCTGACCTCACGTCCTCTGCATACGAGGGTACGCATCACACGTACCCTCGTATGCGTCATCACGTAGAGGACGTGAGGTCAGAGAAAGGGCGGAAGTACCACAAGGGTACTACCGCTGAACCGCCCGCTGCCCGGCCTCAACGCGTCACTCTCCTACTCGGACTCCTCCTCCTCACTCCACTGCCAGCCACCAGTACTATTTAACTTGCATTAAACTTTTTTTATGGGGAAGCGGGCAGAGGGGGGAGCGCTAGCGGAGGGGGTGGGGGGAATTTCCGACCCCCCCCCCCCCCCCCGCGCGATCGGGGCATGCTCCCCCCTTATGCCTGCGACCCCATAGGGGGGCCGTATTCGGCCGAACAGGGGCCCTGTTCGGCCCTGTTCGGCCGGCCATTGAGCAGTTCGGGCGAACCCGAACAGTTTGGCCGAACACCATTAGGTGTTTGGCCGAACTCGAACATCACCCGAACAGGGTGATGTTCTGCAGAACCCGAACAGTGGCGAACACTGTTCGCCCAACACTACATGAGACCATCAAGAAACACCCCCCTTGATGCAGGAGTCATTGCAGAGCAGGAGCCATTGTTACTCATTTTCAGCACCTGGACTAATCTATTGATGGGCAAGAACCTTTACTGCTCTCCTCTGTGTGTTTCTGAAGCACTGTGGAATAGCTGAGTCTTTTATGTGTGTAGTAATCACGCTGAAATCATGTTCACCATTAACCCTTGCAAAATACATAAATGGAAAGCACTGGGTTTTTTTTTTCTCAACAGAAGTGGATGTCCCTTTAATAGGAAGATTCTGGATTTAGATGACTGTTATGCTTATAAAATCGCTTACAAGGCGCTGTTATAATTTAAGTAGGCCTCAGTTATTTGGACTGAGTTAGTCAAAAAGGCTTGATGAGCAGACCTGCCCTTTAAGGGGATTTTCTCTGAAGAGAGAAAATCTGCAGTTCTGTCAGCAGAACTAGAACATACCAAGAAGCTGTTCTGAACAAGGCCGCAGGTCTCCCTGACCTGGGCCTGGAACAATAAACATCAGTCATGTTTTGTAAATATTCACATTCCTGCATGTATGTCAAATGTCTCATTGATTATTAATCGAGTAGGCGGGTATGATGACACCATGAGTGGGTCCACCAATAGACTGATATAGGGGGTGGCGAAGATGATGTCATATTTAACTCTTTCCTAGTCGGTATTAAATCTGGAGCGAGCAATGGAGAAGGCACTTCTGCTTCTTCCTTCTGCACTAGCTCGCAAGGCCGACTTGGACCTCTAAGCATGTTCTTCCTTTATGTAATCTGATATAATGTTTGCTGTACATAGGTAGTTTAGTGTAACGTAGGTAGGAAGAAGGTACCTGATAGACTTCGGTAGGGAGTCTAATCATGAGCTTATAATGCAACATGAAGATTTGCATAGCTAGGATATGATGACTGTATCTATGTGTCTTTCTGTGACTTGAATAAATAACGGAAACATTGGAGAAGCCTGAGAAAGTCTATCTACTGTTTGCTGTGTGGAGAGTCAAGTGATCTCACAGTCTGTGAGACGATGGTGTCGAAGCAAGGTGATAAGAACAGTTTATAACAGTGGTGCCGAAACCCGGGAACGAACCAGGGACCAATTCGGGTTTCCGTCGCCGCTTCTGCAGAGCGGTAACGTTTTTTCCGGTTTGTCGTGAACAGGGCCAGAGCTGGACTGAGAGGTCTATGCTGGGCTGGAGCTGTTTTTGTGTGCGTTTTTTTTCGTCCACTGATTGGTCAAATATGTTTTTTCCAGCTCCTATCAATTGTAGCACAAAGAACAAGGACTGACAACAGTTCATGGGGCAATTATACAGATGATAAAATTGCCGTTTACAGAGTGACAGTGTATCAGTACGCTGTTTGCCATGTGACTACCTTCCATGTGGGCATTCAGGGATCTGCATACAGGCATGTGACGCTGGTATGCTTAGCCCTGCACCCTGTGTAGTTTAAGTGTAAAGTGCTCCTTCCTACAGGGAGGCAGCCGTTTTTTTGTGAAGTCTGGGGGTAGTGGCACGGCAAACATGGATCAGAGGGTACAACACACAGAACTTCTAGCAGAGCTGGTATCGCGATGAAGTTCTAGATAAGTAAATGCGATAATGAGTAAGAGCATTGCAGGCTCACCTGCAAAGCAGCATCAGGTGTGGCATCCGTAATCTGTGCATGCGACGGCCGCGCATGGACAGATAAGGGGGGATGTGGAGTGAGCTGCAATGGGGTGAGAGCTTCCAAAGGTGAAGCGAGCTTCCAAAGGGGAAGTCCGCGGGAGCATATTGTAAACAGGTAAGTACTGAGGATAGTACTGAGGTAGGGGGGTGAAGTTTAACTCCAATCTACCAATAAGAGTAAACAGAGTTCATGAGAACCATAAAGCAACGAGATCAATTATGATATATATTGATCAATCTAAAGTGTAAAGAGTACAAGCCGCAGGGCGAATCCCAAATCATTAATAAGAATTGATTTGTTTGTATTTAGATTTCAGGTGTTTGGCAATATGGATTTGAGACAGCTGCTGTGCTGGCAGCAAAGATGGAGATGTCAGTCGGATAAGCGAAAGGTTCCAGATGCCAATCTAAGCTTGGAGGAACACGAGATTCCTGAAATCGGAAAGAGACTAAAACACGAGATTCCTGAAATCGGAAAGAGACTAAAACACGAGATTTCGGAGATCGGAAAGAGACTAACAAAACTGTCGGAGCAAAGCATAATGCAAAGTGCTAATGTTTTTCTTTCCCAGGGTGGTGCTTTTATAATGAAGTGTACCATGCTGATGGTGATCCTAGGTTGCCATTCCGTCCTAGGAGAACGAAGAGAGGACATTCTCATGTATAATAAGGGGTTAATGAGAATGCAAGGCCCAAGCATGTTAATGTTGGGTGACAAAGGTACTGATCCTTTCACACCTCCCTCCGCTTGGCTCAGATGGACCATGCAGGGACGGAGGAAAAGAGCACTTGTGCCAGGAGAAAGCAAATTTCATGGCACCATGTGGGTGAAAGGTCTGAAGGGTCAAGTGTGCGGGCAGTGGGAATTTAATGGCAGTGTAAATCTGCTATTGAATGCCACACTCCCAGAATCGATGCACCGATCCAAAGGTTTGTTAAAAGGTACCTTGCAGTATAATGGGTACATGCAAAAGGTGGAGTGTGTGATTCAGGGGTACCTTGTCTTGGTTATGCAGAGTGAGATGGGTCCAGATTGGAGAGGAACGAGCAGGAGGCGTCAATTCTCTTACCAGAGAGACGCAGGGGACCACATCACACTCTGGAGCTACCAACAGAGAGTGCCTCTGAAACAACTATACACACATAAAGGCTGGAAAGCCAAGGGTGGGAGGTTCTCGAAACGAGAAGTAAAAATCGAGATCAAGCCACATTTCCAGGTGACAAAGAGGGTGGGGAGAGCGGTCCCGGGGGAGGGAAAGCCCACACAGGGAACCCCATTCACACCACACGGGTCACAACAGGGGACGATATTACACAGTCCATATGCAGCAGCTTATCCTCATGATAGTTGGGTAAGTGAAGAGGTACTCTTAATCGAAAGATTGCAGAGAGTACAGTCTTCCCGACCTCAGGTACATATTGTGCCTCAGGACGTAAGGGGGGAAGAGGTCCAATCAGGACAGCTGGGGACATATTTTGTCAGCGAGAGATTGGACAAGGGGAGGTATATTAATTTTTCTGGAGAAGGATCTTTTGCATGGCAGCTTCGAGATGTTTGGGTGAACAAATGGAAACGGTGCAACATTCCTTTAGGCACCGCTACTTCCTTAGTTCCCACCTCAACCCGTGTCTTACACCAGGACCTGAGAGGTCAACCTTTTTTGGTGCTAGACCGGGAGGTGAAACAAGTAGAGTTGTCCTCATGCGGGCAATTCTTGCAGAAGTATCTGCGTTGGCCGGGGCAAGCCAAATTTAGTGAAGAAGCCTGCAGGCTCAATAACGCAGAATGCGAGGCTACCATTCAAAAGATCCACCCTGAAGCCCAACCAATAGTTCCGGTGGCTGAAGGAAAGGTTTGGTTTTTTAACATAAGGTCTAGTGATACATTCAAGGTATATTCTCATAATTGTTCCGATAAGGGGGAGTTTCCAAGGGGAACATATTGTGTGAGTGGAGATCCCATATGGATCCTGTCATCCAGGTTTGATGACGTTGTTTCTCAAATTGTTAAGAGAACTCTGAAGGTCAAAGCTTCACGGGTAGTTCCCGTCCTGAAAGAGAACACGACAGGGGACAAAGGGGAACAGGGTTTGGTCCAAGACGACCACATTTTGTTACAAAGGTTAAACAAACAGTACACTAAGTTAGAGGTAAGATTTCACCATGATACAGGTGATCTTAACGAGGTAGAACACAAAAATGAGCAGGTGAGTTCCAGTCTGCCCTGGTGGACAAAGGTTCCGGTGATGTTCCAGGGACACTCGGACGGGGCATCTGCAGTTCCAAAGTTCTTTCTACACCCACTGGTCGTCTGGATGGGGATGACAACTTTAGGCATCATTATCCAGGTGAGGTTGCGGGTTAAAATTACGTAAAATAAATTAACCTGGTCCAGAGATTGGTGCCTCATAAACAATCTCCGGAACCAATAGTTTAAATTAAGGGATATACAGGGTTACGGGTATAAGTTTAGTAGTACCTAGGAGCTGATTGTATAAAGGCGCTCTTTTAGAAGGCACCTGGCACTGCTCCGTTTTGTAACAACCAAACGAGTTTCACTTTTCTGTGGTCATGCAAGTTTGTGAGTGATACGCAAGTGACGCAAATGCTGAGCATGTGGTATTGAGGGACTTAGAAGTAGGGCCTCCCCAGAGAGCCTGGTTACAGGAAGACCAAGAGGTCTTGCTCTCTCTCTTCCAGGGGTAACCGCCTAGAGCAGAGAAGTTGTGTGAGCACGAACATCGAAAAGTGAAACAAACGAAAGAAACCAGGTACTGGGAGGTTCAGACGCTGGGATCTGCGGGTCAAGCCGTTTTAGGGGGGATTGTTATAATTTAAGTAGGCCTCAGTTATTTGGACTGAGTTAGTCAAAAAGGCTTGATGAGCAGACCTGCCCTTTAAGGGGATTTTCTCTGAAGAGAGAAAATCTGCAGTTCTGTCAGCAGAAATAGAACATACCAAGAAGCTGTTCTGAACAAGGCCGCAGGTCTCCCTGACCTGGGCCTGGAACAATAAACATCAGTCATGTTTTGTAAATATTCACATTCCTGCATGTATGTCAAATGTCTCATTGATTATTAATCGAGTAGGCGGGTATGATGACACCATGAGTGGGTCCACCAATAGACTGATATAGGGGGTGGCGAAGATGATGTCATATTTAACTCTTTCCTAGTCGGTATTAAATCTGGAGCGAGCAATGGAGAAGGCACTTCTGCTTCTTCCTTCTGCACTAGCTCGCAAGGCCGACTTGGACCTCTAAGCATGTTCTTCCTTTATGTAAGCTGATATAATGTTTGCTGTACATAGGTAGTTTAGTGGAACGTAGGTTAGCAAGAAGGTACCTGATAGACTTCGGTAGGGAGTCTAATCATGAGCTTATAATACAACATGAAGATTTGCATAGCTAGGATATGATGACTGTATCTATCTGTCTTTCTGTGACTCGAATAAATAACGGAAACATTGGAGAAGCCTGAGAAAGTCTATCTACTGTTTGCTGTGTGGAGAGTCAAGTGATCTCACAGTCTGTGAGACGATGGTGTCGAAGCAAGGTGATAAGAACAGTTTATAACAGGCGCTACTTAAAAACGCTCGTGATTTGCGATTTGTAGTGGGTTTCAGGCAGGACACAGGAGGCTGCACCACACTCTATGCTTCGGTCTTTAGCATATTAACTCTGGCAACAGGTAGTGCAAATCAGCCCTATACCCATGGCCATAATAGCTGGGGGGGAGGGGTGGGGAGACAGCTTAGGGGCCCCTAGAAGCCCTGGGCCAATTGCCCCCTTTGCCTCTATGAAAGTGCCGGCCCTGCGTATCAATAGGGGGTGCAGAGGTCGCGAACCACACCGGGGCCCCTTGATCAGAGGGGCCCCCTTCAGCCACTGTATTAGCTCTTGTTATGTTAGTCATTATCACCTCAATATATACTTTAGATTGTAAGCTTGCAAGGGCAGGGTCATCCTCCTAATGTTTACTGTTTTTGTTATATACTTGTGCTGCTTGAGACTCTGCTGTACATTTGTTAGTTGTATCTACTGTGTATGTTCCCCTTGTCGTCTTATTGTGCTTTGTAAAGCGTTGCGGAATATGCTGGCGCTATATCAATAAAATAATAATGATCAGGGCCGGATTTGTACTTTTTACCGCCCACGGCCCACTATCCCCAGCCGCCCCAGCGTCCTAAAATCCCCCCCCAACATGGCAGGGATTAGATCGTAGGCTCCTCTGAGGACAGTTAGTGAAGTGAATGCAGGGATTACATTATAAACTCCTATGAGGACAGTTAGTGACATGATGGCAGGGATTAGATTGTAAGCTCCTTGGCGAGTGGCACATTCCGTGAGTGACAGGCAGCTCAAAAATCACTGTAAGTGGCCTTTCCTCCCCTGGCTGCCAGATCTGGATGTTAGTAGCCGCCCACCGCTATGTGCAGACTGAGTAGCAGGACGATTGTTAACTGCTACTGCCACCCTGCTGCCCACAGCCTGCCCCTTGCTTTCCTGGTGCCCTAGGCCATGGCCTATGTGGCCTTGCCTGAAATCCGGCCATGATAATGATACTTTGAATAGTGCTAATTATTTACAAACTGTTCTACTCCCCTGATTACACGTCTCTGGCACTGCGGCTGTCCTCCTAGGCAGTGTTTGGCGCTCAAATGCAATGGTTCTGTATAGAGTGCTTGAGGGGGCCCTATATAAAACTCGCACTGGGGCCCACAGCTCCTAAGCTACGCCACTGGGAGCAAACTTGTCTGTGCAGAGAACCAAGAGCTTTCCGCCATGTGCGTTTCTGCATTCATTTTTGGAATTGCGTTTTCGGATGCATTGAAGGTCGGGGCTTTTTCAATAATCTGCCTTTTTTCAAACATCGGAAAAATACAGTATTGTATTTTTGTATGCGAATCGCATGCAATTCACATGCGTTGTGCGGGAAGAACCAACATGTGCGATTTTTAAATGTTGCATTGCAAGTCACAGAGAAAGCTGGCATTTGCAAAGTGCCGCATAGACTTTTATCAAGTGCGATCTTGCCTACGTTTTACACTTTGTGGCAACAGGCATGCAATTTAAACAAGTGCGCTCCCAGCCTTAGTGGGTGAAAGTCCCGCCCCCGTTGCTGTATACCTGCATCTCTGCGGCGGGGGGGAGGGGAGGCCGCTGTGGCTAGGATTTCCAGTAACTCAGTCAGATTGATTAGAATGGGGAGTTTAGTCATTAGACGCTTCACACTTCCTGTTATTCTGTAACAACATTCTCACCAAGCTGCTCACAACACAAGCCGGCTCATACTGACACCAACTGACACACATCTGTCCACCTGCCGCTAACTCACTTCTTCCCAAAGCTCTTAAAGTGGGCCTCCGAATGCAACTCCTAAGTTTTAGTTATGTATGGTTTATTCTCAAAACTTCTTTCATCTCTCCATGACATGAAATCTTTAAAGGACAACTGAAGCAAGAGGTATATGGAGGCTGCCATATTTATTCCCTTTTAAGCAATACCAGTTGCCTGGCAGTCCTGTTGCTGACCCTCTGCCTCTAATACTTTTAGCCATAGCCCCTGAATAAGCATGCAGCAAATCAGGTGTTTCTGACATTATTGTCAGATCTGACAAGATTAGCTGCATGCTTGTTTCTGGTGTGATTCAGACACTACTGCAGCCAAATAGACCAGCAAGACTATCAGGCAACTGGTATTGTTTAACAGGAAATAAACATGGCAGCCTCCATATCCCTCTAATTACAGTTGTCCTTTAAAGTGTGCCAGAGCTGAAATAACGAAAACTTTTAATACACACCTGGGGCTTCCTCCAGCCCCATCCGCTCGGATTGCTCCCACGCCGCCGTCCTCTGCTGCCCGCAGCTTCGGGTACCGTCACTTCTGTCAGTCGGCTCCAGTCTACGCAGGAGAAGTGCGCCCTCTACGTATCTCTCCAGTGGCTGCTAGAGAGATATACAAAGAGCTCACTTCTCTTACGTCAAACTGACTCTGACTGACGAGACCCGGTTCCCTGATCTGCCGCATGCTTGTTCAGGGGCTATGGCTAAAAGTATTAGAGGAAGAGGATCAGCAGCATAGCCAGGCAACTGGTATTGATTAAAACTAAATAATATGGCAGCCTCCATACACCTCTCACTTCAGGTTCCCTTTCACTCCCATCATACTCTCCTGTGGTTGGTGAAAGTCCCAGTGTCCTGCTGGGTGATGCATGCTGGGAGATTCTTTCTATTCAGGGGTGGCATTCAGCACCTTGGAGAGGGGCGCTGGTCTCCGGAGGATCAGGGATTGGGGATATTGCTGTTTGTAAAGGAATCTGTATTCCGGCTCCGCATCAAATAAGGCTGAGAAAAGAAGTTTGCCAAAACTGTTATAGTCAGCACTGATTGTAGCACATGAGCAGGGCTGGTGCTAGACTTTTCGCTGCCTGAGGCAAACTTGTGAGGATGCACCCAAATGCCCCCCCCCTCCCCAGCAGTGCCACCTCCTCCCTTCCGCTGTGCAAGTCAAATGAAACACTGCTGCTCTCCTGCTTTCCCCCTCCTCCCACAGCACAACAAGCTGCTTTTCCCCAATGATGACCTCTTCACCTCGCTCTCCTACTCTGACTGTATGCTGTTAATGTAAACACAATACAAACATGCTGCCCCTGTAATCTCTGCCGCCTGATGCAAATGTTTCACCTTGCTTCATGAGAGAACCGGCCCTGCACAGGAGGGACTGAATATACAGAGGAGGTTCTATTGCTTAGGACAGGTTCACACTGGCAATAAAAAAAAACATCTGATCAGGGATCGTAACTGAACAGATCGTCACGGATGCGAACGGATCCAATGTTCACCTGTGGATCCTTTCTCATTGGTCCAGCCGGACGGATTCATTCCGCACAATCCGCTGAACGGAGCGCAAGTTTGGTGCTGCAGCGATTTATCTGGACCGCTGACCCCAACGAAACAGACACTGAAGCATTGGAGGCAATGAGACATGGATCCTGTGGTACACACTGGCTGAAAAAAGGATCCGTTTCCCACTGTGAACCGGCCCTTACTGTAAGAATATAGCGCGCCTATCAACACGGCTGGGTCACAATCTGCATGGAGTTTGTTTGTCCTGTGCTTGTACAGGTTTTCTCCAGTCCCTCCGGTTTTCACCCACATTCCAAAATGTACTGATAATTTAATTCACATAAAAACTTCAAGCCAAACCTGAACTGAAAAGAATAGGTCAAAATAAACATACACAGGTCATACTTACCTTCCATGTAGTCTACTCATCAATCTCATTCTCCCCTACCGCGTCGTTTGTCCACTGCCATCAAAGGAATTCTCCGTCCTCCATTTAAAAATGGTGATGACCCCATAATAGCTTCCGGGCACTCTGTTAACCTGTAATATTGCTTGATCCATAGGGAAGCATGGACGTTACCTTGCACATCAGTTGTCCTCTCAGTTATAACTGTCAGCATCTGATATAGTGGAAAAGAGCCCTAAGGTTTTCAGCTTCTGGAGAGACAAATACGACTATTAGTCTTAGAAGGAAATGGCGAGCTTCCAAGAGGAACTGATGGCGAGGTAAGTATGTAATATTTATTTGCAGGAAAATCATGCGTTTATTTTAAATTATTTTGCTTGGTTCAGTTTCACCTTAAACCCTGAAAGGAATGCTAAACTACTGTATGAGTATGGCACGGGTTAGATTGTGAGCTCCTCTGCGGAGAGTCAGTGACATGACTATGTACTCTGCAAAGTGCTGCAGAAGATGTCAGTGCTATATAAATACACAATAAAAATATGGTAGGACATTAGACTATGACTATGGTAGGATTAAAGTGTGAGCTCCTCTGAGGACAGTCAGTGACATGACTATGTACTCTGTACAGTGCTGCAGAAGATGTCAGTGCTATATAAATACATAATAATAATATGGTAGGACATTACATTATGACTATGGTAGGGATTAGATTGTGAGCTCCTCTGAGGACAGTCAGTGACATGACTATGTACTCTGTAATGTGCTGCAGAAGATGTCAGTGCTATATAAATACATAATAAAAATATGGTAGGACATTAGACTATGACTATGGTAGGATTAAAGTGTGAGCTCCTCTGAGGACAGTCAGTGACATGACTATGTACTCTGTACAGTGCTGCAGAAGATGTCAGTGCTATATAAATACATAATAATAATATGGTAGGACATTACATTATGACTATGGTAGGGATTAGATTGTGAGCTCCTCTGAGGACAGTCAGTGACATGACTATGTACTCTGTAATGTGCTGCAGGAGATGTCAGTGCTATATAAATACATAATAATAATATGGTAGGACATTACATTATGACTATGGTAGGGATTAGATTGTGAGCTCCTCTGAGGACAGTCAGTGACATGACTATGTACTCTGTAATGTGCTGCAGAAGATGTCAGTGCTGTATAAATACATAATAATATGGTAGGACATTAGACTATGACTATGGTAGGATTAAAGTGTGAGCTCCTCTGAGGACAGTCAGTGACATGACTATGTACTCTGTACAGTGCTGCAGAAGATGTCAGTGCTATATAAATACATAATAATAATATGGTAGGACATTACATTATGACTATGGTAGGGATTAGATTGTGAGCTCCTCTGAGGACAGTCAGTGACATGACTATGTACTCTGTAATGTGCTGCAGAAGATGTCAGTGCTATATAAATACATAATAATATGGTAGGACATTAGACTATGACTATGGTAGGATTAGATTGTGAGCTCCTCTGAGGACACTTAGTGACATGACTATGTACTCTGTACAGTGCTGCAGAAGATGTCAGTGCTATATAACAACAATAATATTTATATAGCGCTTTTCTCCCTGGGGACTCAAAGCGCTGTGACCCTGCATTATGCAGTCTTAAAGGCTAGGGAAAAGAGGTGAGTTTTTAGCCTTTTTTTAAAGCTGTGCAGAGAAGGAGCCTCTCGTACTGATTGTGGAAGTGAGTTCCATAGAGTAGGGGCTGCGTAGGAAAAGGCCCGAGCACCAAATGTTAAGTGTATCCTGGGAATAACCAGCTTCATCTTGTTGGCAGAGCGGAGGGTGCGTGGAGGGGCATAAAGTTCCAATAGATCCGCTATGTATTTGGGTCCCATGTGGTGTAGAGCCTTGAATGTCAGCAGGCAGATCTTAAAATTGATTCTCCATTTTACTGGCAACCAGTGAAGAGTTTGCAGTACTGGGGTGATGTGTGAGCTGCGGGGGGGGGGGCATTGGCTAGGAGTCTGGCTGCAGCATTCTGTACTAGCTGCAAGGGGCGCAGAACCTTATCTGTAGATCCGATTAGCAGGGCGTTGCAGTAGTCTAGGCGGGAGGATACAAATGCGTGAACCAGGGCAGGTAGGTCTTCAGCTGGGATTAGGTGTTTTATTTTCGCTATATTTCTTAGATGGAAGAAGGAAGACTTGACGACAGCTGATACCTGCTGTCTGAGTTTTAGATTTCCATCCAGGATCACCCCAAGGTTTCGCACAGAGTCTTTATACTGTACAGTATCTCCCCCAATTGCTAGTTTGAGGTGGTGAGCGTTTTGAACTTTATCCATCATGTGTGGACCACCTACCACCAACACCTCTGTTTTGTCAGAGTTCAGCCTCAGCCAGCTGGTGTTCATCCAATTTTGTAAATCCACTAGACACGCATTTATGGATGCTGATGGGTCTTGGGTGCCAGGCTTGAAGGACAGATACAGTTGTGTGTCATCTGCATAACAATGGTATCCTAAACCATAAATGCATAATAATAATAATATGGTAGGACATTAGACTATGACTATGGTAGGATTAAAGTGTGAGCTCCTCTGAGGACAGTCAGTGACATGACTATGTACTCTGTACAGTGCTGCAGAAGATGTCGGTGCTATATAAATACATAATAATATTATGGTAGGACATTACATTATGACTATGGTAGGATTAGAGTGTGAGCTCCTCTGAGGACAGTCAGTGACATGACTATGTACTCTGTAATGTGCTGCAGAAGATGTCAGTGCTATATAAATACATAATAATAATAATATTGTAGGGCATTACACTATGACTATGGTAGGAGTAGAGTGCGAGCTCCTCTGAGGACAGTCAGTGACATGACTATGTACTCTGTAATGTGCTGCAGAAGATGTCAGTGCTATATAAATACATAATAATAATATGGTAGGGCATTACACTATGACTATGGTAGGATTAGATTGTGAGATCCTCTGGGGACAGTCAGTGACATGACTATGTACTCTGTAATGTGCTGCAGAAGATGTCAGTGCTATATAAATACATAATAATAATATGGTAGGACATTAGACTATGACTATGGTAGGATTCGATTGTGAGCCCCTCTGAGGACAGTCAGTGACATGACTATGTACTCTGTAATGTGCTGCAGGAGATGTCAGTGCTGTATAAATACATAATAATAATATGGTAGGACATTAGACTATGACTATGGTAGGATTAGAGTGTGAGATCCTCTGGGGACAGTCAGTGACATGACTATGTACTCTGTAATGTGCTGCAGAAGATGTCAGTGCTATATAAATACATAATAATAATATGGTAGGACATTAGACTATGACTATGGTAGGATTCGATTGTAAACCCCTCTGAGGACAGTCAGTGACATGACTATGTACTCTGTAATGTGCTGCAGGAGATGTCAGTGCTGTATAAATACATAATAATAATATGGTAGGACATTAGACTATGACTATGGTAGGATTAGATTGTGAGCTCCTCTGAGGACAGTCAGTGACATGACTATGTACTCTGTAATGTGCTGCAGGAGATGTCAGTGCTGTATAAATACATAATAATAATATGGTAGGACATTAGACTATGACTATGGTAGGATTAGAGTGTGAGATCCTCTGGGGACAGTCAGTGACATGACTATGTACTCTGTAATGTGCTGCAGAAGATGTCAGTG
Organism: Hyperolius riggenbachi; assembly: GCF_040937935.1. NCBI lineage: Eukaryota > Metazoa > Chordata > Amphibia > Anura > Hyperoliidae > Hyperolius > Hyperolius riggenbachi. The sequence continues at coordinate 10,681,504 of NC_090651.1, read as the reverse complement.
CTATATAAATACATAATAATAATATGGTAGGACATTAGACTATGACTATGGTAGGATTCGATTGTGAGCCCCTCTGAGGACAGTCAGTGACATGACTATGTATTCTGTAATGTGCTGCAGGAGATGTCAGTGCTGTATAAATACATAATAATAATATGGTAGGACATTGGACTATGACTATGGTAGGTAGGAATTAGCTTGTGAGCTCCTCTGTCTCTGGCAGTCTTCAGTCTATACGGATAGGGCCATAGACTTCTGAACTTGAAGAGTTCAGTGAAATGAGACGGTCAGCCTCCTCAGGTGCACAGCGCTGTATTCTTGTTGCCTCTGTTTGGGGGATTTCTGTGAATACAGTGTTGTGGTTTTTCTGCTAGGCTGACAGTTGCCTGTAATTCTCTCTGCCGTGTCAGCCTGTCACCAACTCATAACACAAAAACAAAATCAGGTCGCCGCAAACAACACATAGCATAACATAGCATGAAACTAGCAAGTGTGGTTACTGCAGATTATTATATGTGTGAAGATGTGGATCTGACAAGTGCAGCCAAGATAAACCCACTGGGCGAATGTACGTGATGTTAAAGCGGATCCGAGATGAAAAACTAAATATAACAAGTAACTTGTCTATATATCTTCTCTAAAGTTTACACAGCATATCTAGCTGCAAACAGCTTCAAAAGTGTATGATTATTTATTCCTGTGATACAATGAGGGCAGCCATGTTCTGTTTGTCACATTGTCACAGGCTGAGGGCTGGAGAGGCTGGAGATCCTATCAGCTTGCCTGTGTGTAAATTCAGTCCCCTCTCCTCCTCCCTCCTCCCCTCTGCCTCTGAAATCAATGGCTAGTAACCTCCTCCTCCTCCTGCCCAGACTGAGCTCCCATGAGCCCTTGCTACAGTGCCAAGGCACTGTGAAAAGCTGTGGGCGTGGCTTGGTTAGTTTATAGAGAATTAGAGTATTAAAAAGTATTTGGATTATTTGGCTTGAGGAATGCCCTATAAACTATATGAAAGAAACACAATGAGTAAAAGTTTATCTCGGATCCACTTTAAGGGCCCTTTCACACTGCGCAGGTTGCATTCAAAAAGTCACATTGCCAAAAAGTCCCATTGTGTGGTAACGCCGGGGTGCGAACAAACAGTGAGGCATACCGTACAATGAAAGTATGCAAAAGCGCAAGTTAGCCAGATAAAGCAGCAGGGACAGCCATACTATGTAAGGAAAAAACACCACTTATATAATTAAATATCTATTCTACTTGCATAACATATGTATTGTACTGTTTACATTTTTATTTTAGTAAATTATGTAGTAAAAAGAAAACTGTTCCAGGCGTTTTCCATCTTTACTGCCTCTGACTCAAGCCAATCCTGATGTCATTTCCTCCCTTACTCATTTTTATCTTCTCGAAACTGCACTTTCAAATCTAGCTTGCTTTGTAAACACATGTGAGCACAGCATAGATCGTATTTCAGCAGCTTCTGCAGAGGGGTGGGGTGTATTTCCTTTCTCAGCCTCATGTCACACTGAACTGCCCTCAGCCAATCAGTGAGGAGCAGGAATGTGGGAGGAGAGATAACAAGCTTCCTTCTCCCTCCGCAATGTATCAGAATAGAGCCAGGCTGACTGAGATTAGATTCATTACAGCAGAAACATTTGTGATTATATTGGAATGCTTGCAATGCAGGGTCAGGTTGCAGACTATATGATAAACACTGAGCAGTGGGTAAATGGAATTTGATTTTATGGCCGATAACCCTGCTTGAACGCACAGCATGTTGTGTTACTGCACTGGAACCCGCCGCATTGGATTAAAGCCCCATGGGGATATCATTGTTTTGTATCACGATGCAATGATATTTTCTGTTGCGATGCAACGCAACAGTCTTGGTGTGACAGGGCCCTTTAAGTAAACTTTTTGGTTAATTTTTTGACAGTTTGGAGGATGAGCTACATGGAGTTCCTGTCTCTCATTGCCTTGACAACAGGACAGAAGGGTCCTGGATTTGGATGCATAATTATCAGCAGAATCTCGTTTAGCTTCTGTTATAATGGATTATCATTACAGATATTAATTGCAGGTAGCTTTGTATCTATTTAAAGTACATGTCTCCTTTAAAGAGACACTGAAGCGGAAAAAAATATATGATATAATGAATTGGTTGTGTAGTAGGGATAATTACTAGGACATTAGTAGCAAAGAAAATATTCTCATATTTTTATTTTCAATTTTATCGTGGTTTTTTTTTTCATAACATTACATCGTTCTCTAATATTTGCAGTTTACACACTACTCAGCATTCTAAATGATTTTACAGAGCAGGCCAATTAACTTTTGAACTGCCCTCTGGTGAGAAAAAGAAAATACAGTGACTGACACTTCAGATAATAAACTTCAGAGTTCTCTGCAACTTTGAAAGTCGTGGAGCTGAATGGCTCTTTTGCATAGATAACAACTGGAGTTTCTTAACTCTTCGTGTGCTGGAAACAATATTAGACTTATGTCTCTGCTCCTAATGTTTTATTTCTTAGCTGTACTACACACACAAATAATTATATCATAATTTTGTTTTTCGCTTCAGTGTCTCTTTAAGCACACGTGTGTATTGCTGTTGGTTGTTTCTGTGGCTTTTAGTTGTAAAACAGACCTCAGAAGTTTATAATAACTTCACAGAGTAATGTCAGGCATCTCAGAAAACACCGACGCAGATGAAGCAGCTGATAAGCTCTGGGATTTTTGCTGGGTTTTTCCCGTCTTCATTCTGTAACAAACATGTTGGTGTCCTGAGCTAGAAGACACCTGTTAGGTGGGCAAATATCTCGGGGGAAGGAGTTTTATTGGGATCATTGCCTCCACTAAGGACACACAGATAACAGATAGTACACTAGCTGCAGTTAGTGCGAGTCTCTGCTGTCTCCAGTATGTACAGTATAAGCTGTTACTCTGCATTTGTACTGATAGTAAACTAGCTGCAGTGTGTGCGGATCTCTGCTGTCTCCAGTATGTACAGTATAAGCTGTTACTCTGCATTTGTACTGATAGTAAACTAGCTGCAGTGTGTGCGGATCTCTGCTGTCTCCAGTATGTACAGTATAAGCTGTTACTCTGCATTTGTACTGATAGTAAACTAGCTGCAGCATGTGCTGATATCTGCTGCCCCCAGTATGTACAGTATAAGCTGTTACTCTGTGCCTGTACTGATAGTAAACTAGCTGCAGTGTGTGCTGATCTCTGCTGTCTCTAGTATGTACAGTATAAGCTGTTACTCTGCGCCTGTGCTGATAGTAAACTAGCTGTAGTGTGTGCTGATCTCTGCTGTCTCCAGTATGTACAGTATAAGCTGTTACTCTGCACCTGTACTGATAGTAAACTAGCTGCAGTGTGTGCTGATCTCTGCTGCCTCCAGTATGTACAGTATAAGCTGTTACTCTGTGCCTGTACTGATAGTAAACCAGCTGCAGTGTGTGCTGATCTCTGCTACCTCCAGTATGTTCAGTATAAGCTGTTACTCTGTGCCTGTACTGATAGTAAACTAGCTGCAGTGTGTGCGGATCTCTGCTACCCTCCAGTATGTACAGTATAAGCTGTTACTCTGTGCCTGTACTGATAGTAAACTAGCTGCAGTGTGTGCGGATCTCTGCTACCCTCCAGTATGTACAGTATAAGCTGTTACTCTGCATTTGTACTGATAGTAAACTAGCTGCAGTGTGTGCTGATCTCTGCTACCTCCAGTATGTACAGTATAAGCTGTTACTCTGTACCTGTACTGATAGTAAACTAGCTGCAGTGTGTGCTGATCTCTGCTACCTCCAGTATGTACAGTATAAGCTGTTACTCTGCATTTGTACTGATAGTAAACTAGCTGCAGCATGTGCTGATATCTGCTGCCCCCAGTATGTACAGTATAAGCTGTTACTCTGTGCCTGTACTGATAGTAAACTAGCTGCAATGTGTGCTGATCTCTGCTGTCTCCAGTATGTACAGTATAAGCTGTTACTCGGTGCCTGTACTGATAGTACACTAGCTGCAGTGTGTGCTGATTTCTGCTGTCTCCAGTATGTACAGTATAAGCTGTTACTCTGTGCCTGTACTGATAGTACACTAGCTGCAGTTAGTGCGGATCTCTGCTGTCTCCAGTATGTACAGTATAAGCTGTTACTCTCTGCCTGTACTGATAGTAAACTAGCTGCAGTGTGTGCTGATCTCTGCTTCCTCCAGTATGTACAGTATAAGCTGTTACTCTGCGCCTGTACTGATAGTAAACTAGCTGCAGTGTGTACTGATCTCTGCTACCTCCACAGTATAAGCTGTTAGGGCTGGTTCAGACGGAACTCTGAACCAGCTGCCTGCAGCAGCCCGACATCTTGTTTCAAATGCTTTTCTGCAAGCGGGCTTTTTACCTGCGCCCGGCGATCAGCAAAGCCTTGTTAGACAAGTAATCCTACGGGATTACTCACACTGCCGTGATTGTGACGCCTTTGCAATTTCCGACCATCGCAAACATGCTGCATGTAGCATTTTTTCCTGCATTTGCGTTACGCTTCTAATTCACTGGAATGAGAATCGCAAAACGCAAATCCGCCGAAAAATCGCAGAATACAGCAAGGCAAAATTTAATTTTGTGTTGCCAACTGTGAGCCTAAAGGCCCGTACACACGCCGGACTGGAGGCAGCGACGGGTCCGTCGTCACCTCCTGCTGGGTGGGCGTTCCAACGACAGTCCGGCGTGTGTACGCACTGTCGGCGGACTGATACGGCTGTTTCTGAGGATCGCTTTAAATTTCTCCTGCAATCCATGCATGGCCATGTCTGCCTTGCTTGCTCCATTTCACTGTTCAGTGTGTGCAGAGCTCCCTCTGGTGTACATCGGTGAAACAGCAGAGTACCAAAAACTAACATGCAGTGCAGATTGTACCCTTTCTAAACACACACAATTTTTTTCAGTTTTCAATTATTTTTTTCATACTTGGATATAAATTGGAAACAGGTGTGTGGTGCATTGTTCATGTTTCAAAAATTACAATCAGAAAAAAGCACGCTTTACCCCTCCTCTGGAATGCCCTCCCATAACACATCCGTCACTCGCCAACCTTTGTTACCTTTAAACGCTCTCTAAAAACTCATTTGTTCCGACAAGCATATGCACTGCCTAAGGCCACTTCCCTTTGTCCTAAGACCAAAATGCACTCCTACTAGGTATCCTAAAACACAAATCCTCTATATATTTGCTGCATACTACCCCTCCTCCTGTTCCCCCCCCCCATTCCCTTTAGATTGTAAGCTCACAAGGGCAGGGCTCCCCCCCCTCCCCCTTTTGTGTCTTGGTAAGCATTATACATTTTATTCATCATGTTACTTTTATCACTGTCATCACCAATTCTGTATTTTGTATTCTGTATGTTGTCACAGCTGCGGTAGAAATGCGAAAATTTTCCGAACTGAGGTAACATGAGGAGGCTGAGTTGTTACATTAATGAGCGGCTGGCGATTTGTTACATTCCTGGTCTCCGTGCAGAGACAGCGTTACAATAAAAGAGGCAGCCCCAACTTCCCTTTAGATGTGCATTTTTTTTACTGCCTCTGACAGCCCTGAATCGTCTTTGAATCTATTAGTCTTTCTAAACAATGTATGTTATTGCCACAACTTAGAAAAACTTCAAGAACTTTACACATGTAGGCTTTCTGAAGTGAAATATATTAGAAAACCGGTACCCAACAGGTTAAAAACACAGCCTGGGGTATTCCGGAAAGCCTTGTTTGTTCTGCTCTCAAATCACACCAAATCAAAGATAGCTATGTTGTCACTAATTGTGTATCTTGTATATTGGTGTCCACCATTGTCTGTATTATTATGTACCCCATGTTGTTTCTTACTTTGTACAGCGCCACGGAATATGTTGGCGCTTTATAAATCTATAATAATAATAATAATATAAACAAAAAAATTGTATGGTGTGTGACCACCTTTATAATAGAGTCCTGTCGCCCAGCAAGGATTGGATCAATGCGTTTGGACGTCAGCGGCGGCTCCACATTACGGGTAAACAGGCCACCCATCTTGTCACTCTATGCCCGGCACACAGTGGTGGCGATAGCGGTCATACGAGGTCTGACACACTGGACTGGCGGCTCACAGCCCAGCGACACAACATCACTACACATGGATTGGATACAATGTAGCTGTATTAAGGCGTTACAATGCGAAGTTGTCACATTGTTTTGTTTCCACTAATAACATCATTTCCTTGTGGTGAAGGATTAACATCTTTCAACCTGATGTTCTCCACAAATCACACCATGAGGTTCTGTCCACACCCCTCAGCACATGGGGTACATAATAATACAGACAATGGTGTACACCTACTATAGACTGTTGACTTTTAGAGACGGCCCGAATCTCCGATTTTCGGTTCGCGAAAGTTCTGTTCGCGCGAACTTTCACGCACCGCAATAGACTTCAATGGGGAGGCGAACTTTGAAAACGAGAAAAATTTATGCTGGCCACAAAAGTGATGGAATAGATGTTTCAAGGGGTCTCACACCTGGAGGGGGGCATGGCGGAGTGGGATAGACGCCAAAAGTCCCGGGGAAAAATCTGGATTGGACGCAAAGCAGCGTTTTAAGGGCAGAAATCACATTGGATGCTAAATTGCAGGCCTAAAGTGCTTTCAAACATCTTGCAAGTGTATACATCAATCATCAATCAGGGAGTGTAATTAGAGTACTGCTTCACACTGACACACCAAACTCACTGTGTAACACACCGCAAACAGCTGTTTGCGTAGTGACGGCCGTGCTGGACTGGTGCGCACCACGGCGAGAGTGCAGGCTGTGGCGGTTTTCAAGCCCATATGGTCGCCGGGCTGTGGTAGCTCAATGATAGAACAACAGTTACTGTCCAGCTGATCAAATTTGGTCTGTCCACAATGAAGCAACGACCTTATTATCTTCGATGTGCACCCCCCCCCCCCCCCGAGACACTCATATAGCCGGTGGTCATTGCTTCATTGTGATACGCAAGCCTCTTCACCGCGGTAAGGTAATGATCACGAAGGGGAATTAGCACATGTACATGCCTTTTGTTTTGTTGTTGCAGCTGCAGTGCAGCCAGAAAAATTAGGCAGGCACGTACATGCACCAAAAAAATTATTCTAGCAGCGGCCTTACAAATTCAGGAATCCGCCTGGAGTCCTGGACCCTGTTGGTGGTGGCGGAGAAGGCAGTCAACCAGCCTGCGGGCAGAGATGCTGTGTGGGGACTGACTTAGTCTTCAGGCAAGCCGGACCATGCTTTGCAGACCTGGCATTCATGGTCAGATACAGTGAGTTGCAAAAGTATTTCGGCCCCCTTGAAGTTTTCCACATTTTGTCACATTACTGCCACAAACATGCATCAATTTTATTGGAATTCCATGTGAAAGACCAATACAAAGTGGTGTACATGTGAGAAGTGGAATGAAAATCATACATCATTCCAAACATTTTTTACAAATCAATAACTGCAAAGTGGGGTGTGCGTAATTATTCGGGCCCCTGAGTCAATACTTTGTAGAACCACCTTTTGCTGCAATTACAGCTGCCAGTCTTTTAGGGTATGTCTCTACCAGCTTTGCACATCTACAGACTGAAATCCTTGCCCATTCTTCTTTGCAAAACAGCTCCAGCTCAGTCAGATTAGATGGACAGCGTTTGTGAACAGCAGTTTTCAGATCTTGCCACAGATTCTCGATTGGATTTAGATCTGGACTTTGACTGGGCCATTCTAACACATAGATATGTTTTGTTTTAAACCATTCCATTGTTGCCCTTGCTTTATGTTTAGGGTCATTGTCCTGCTGGAAGGTGAACCTCCGCCCCAGTCTCAAGTCTTTTGCAGTCTCCAAGAGGTTTTCTTCCAAGTTTGCCCTGTATTTGGCTCCATCCATCTTCCCATCAACTCTGAGCAGCTTCCCTGTCCCTGCTGAAGAGATGCACCCTCCGAGCATGATGCTGCCACCACCATATTTGACAGTGGGGATGGTGTGTTCAGAGTGATGTGCAGTGTTAGTTTTCTGCCACACATAGCGTTTTTTCATTTTGGCCAAAAAGTTCCATTTTGGTCTCATCTGACCAGAGCACCTTCTTCCACATGGTTGCTGTGTCCCCCACATGGCTTGTGGCAAACTACAAACGGGACTTCTTATGCTTTTTGTTAACCATGATTTTCTTCTTGCCACTCTTCCATGAAGGCCAACTTTGTACAGTGCATTACTAATAGTTGTCCTATGGACAGAGTCTCCCACCTGAGCTGTAGATCTCTGCAGCTCGTCCAGAGTCACCATGGGCCTCTTGACTGCATTTCTGATCAGCGCTCTCCTTGTTTGGCCTGTGAGTTTAGGTGGATGACCTTGTCTTGGTAGGTTTACAGTTGTGCCATACTCCTTCCATTTCTGAATGATCACATGAACAGTGCTCCGTGGGATGTTCAAGGCTTTGGAAATCTTTTTTTGTAGCCTAAGCCTGCTTTAAATTTCTCAATAACTTGATCCCTGACCTGTCTTGTGTGTTCTTTGGACTTCATGGTGTTGTTGCTCCCAATATTCTCTTAGACAACCTCTGAGGCCCTCACAGAGCAGCTGTATTTGTACTGACATTAGATTACACACAGGTGCACTCTATTTAGTCATTAGCACTCATCAGGCAATGTCTATAGGCAACTGACTGCACTCAGATCAAAGGGGGCCGAATAATTATGCACACACCACTTTGCAATTATTTATTTGTAAAAAATGTTTGGAATCATGTATGATTTTCATTCCACTTCTCACGTGTACACCACTTTGTATTGGTCTTTCATGTGGAATTCCAATAAAATTGATTCATGTTTGTGGCAGTAATATGACAAAATGTGGAAAACTTCAAGGGGGCCGAATACTTTTGCAAGCCACTGTAGACCCTTGACCCAACATTGTGTGCCAGAGATGTCACCACTTGCCTTTCAACATCACATTACAGTTTAGGTATCGCCTTTTTAAAAAAAAATTGCGGCCTGGTATCTTCCAATGCGGTGTGTGGATTTGTTTTTGTGTGCTGCTTTTCCTCAGGTGGTCCTCCCATTGCAGTTTGTGCTTTGTAATCATGTGCCTTCGTAAGGTAGTTGTCCCTACGCGGGTCTTGGTCTTTCCACGGCTCAATTTTCGGTGGCAGAGAGTACAGATGGCATTGCTCTTATCCGAGGCAGACACACACAAAAATGTCCACACCGCTGAGCCCTGGGGTGATGGCACTTTGGTGGTGGTGGCCGACTGAGTGTTAAGTGGGGTGCCATAATCAGAGCAGGAGGAGGAAGATATGTCACGCTTCCGTGCGGAAGCTGAGAAAGACAAGGTGTTCTGTGTTAAATAGTCAACTACGTCCTGACAATATTGGGGTTGATGGCACCTGCCTTCTTCTGAACACTGTACTTTGGTCGAGGGCCACACGAAATCACGACAGCGCGACCTTGAACAGACCTGCCAGGTGGCCTGCATCTGCCTTTTGTTTTGTCCATATTGGAGGGGGATGAAGTGAAAGGTATGCACTGACTTGACTAATACAATGTGCAGTCACATAGGTGCAGTTAACAGGTATGCAGGGAGTGGTATATCACACTGCGTGCACTCACATAGGTAGGTGGGTGCACTGAACACAACAGGTAGGTATATGCAGTGATGGGTATTACAATGTGCACCTGTCACACACAGACAGGTACCGGACAGGCACAGTGACACTGCGCGCGCTCACTGCACTGAAGTGAACAACAACAGGTAGGTAGGTACAGTATATGCAGTGATGGGTATTACTGTGCACCTGTCACACACACAGGTAGTCACTGAATGTGCTGGGCCTGGCAGTGGCACACGCAGTAGGAATTACCAAGGCTGCCAATGCAACACAAGTGTCAGTGGGACACACACACACACACACACACACAAATAGATCACAAGAACCAGATTAGCTCTCAAAAGAGCTGTTGTGGGTGCTTTTTTTGGCAATAAGAATCAACAAGGAGCAAGCTAACAAGCCTACAAGAGCCTAACTAAGCTTTCCCTTCTCTAATTAATGCAGGCACACAGGTGAGTGAAAAGCCTGACGCTGCCTGCCTTTTATGAGGGGGGGGGGGGGAGTGGCTCCAGGAGGTAGTGTAGCCTGATTGGCTACAATGTGCCTGCTGACTGTGATGTAGAGGGTCAAAGTTGACCCTAATGATGCACTATGGGGGGCGAACCGAACTTTCACAAAAGTTTGCGGTTCTCCGCGATCGCGAACCCCGTAAGCTCGCCGGCAACCGTTCGGGCCATCTCTATTGACTTTGACAAAAGCAGCATGATGAATTCTGAAGTGTTTTGGACAATATTATCTGCTCATATTCAGCCAAATGCTTCAGATCTCATTGGACGGCGCTTCACAGTGCAGATGGACAATGACCAAAAGCATACTGCAAAAGCAACCAAGGAGTTTTTGAAGGGAAAGAAGTGGAAGTGGAATGTTAAGCAATGGCCAAGTCAATACCCTGACCTGAATCAGATTAAGCATGCATTTCACTTGCTGAACGAAGAATTGGAGGGAAAATGCCCCAAGAACAAGCAGGAACTGAAGACAGTTGCAGTAGAGGCCTGGCAGAGCATCACTAGGGATGAAACCCAGCAAGGGCGGGGCCGAGAGGGTAGGAGGGGGCGCAGTGTAGCAGGGGGCGCAAGGCAGAGGCGAGAGAGGCTCCAGCCTCAGGGCGCAGGGTAGGAGGGGGCGCAGTGAAGGAGGGGGCGCAAGGCAGAGGCGAGAGAGGCTCCAGCCTCAGGGCGCAGTGTAGGAGGGGGCGCAAGGCAGAGGCGAGAGAGGCTCCAGCCTCAGGGCGCAGTGTAGGAGGGGGCGCAAGGCAGAGGCGAGAGAGGCTCCAGCCTCAGGGCGCAGTGTAGGAGGGGGCGCAAGGCAGAGGCGAGAGAGGCTCCAGCCTCAGGGCGCAGTGTAGGAGGGGGCGCAAGGCAGAGGCGAGAGAGGCTCCAGCCTCAGGGCGCAGTGTAGGAGGGGGCGCACAACTCACTCAGCTATCATTCCCCTATTGTGTGTGAAGCAGAGAGAAATAAGACAAGGGGATACATGGCAGTGACTGCAAGCCAGATAACTAGAGATTAAGGTGTTGGGGGCCCTGGGGCGCCTCTTAGTCTCATAGCGAGTGTGTGTGTGGGGGGAATATGGAGGGCGTGTGGGGGGAATATGGAGAGGCGCACTTTGGTGTCTCTGCCTTGGGTGCAGGAGGACCTTGTCCCGGCTCTGAACCACACATCTGGTGATGTCTATGGCTATCATTCATAAAAGCAGTGGGATAAAAAAAATCTGGTCGGGAAAATACTGCATTTGGTATTTTAGACTAGTGTGCTAATTCATAAACATTTTCACAGCTGCGGTAGAAATGCGAAAATTTTCCGAACTGAGGTAACATGAGGCTGAGTTGTTACATTAATGAGCGGCTGGTGATTTGTTACATTCCTGGTCTCCGTGCAGAGACAGCGTTACAATAAAAGAGGCAGCCCCAACTTCCCTTTAGATGTGCATTTTTTTTACTGCCTCTGACAGCCCTGAATCGTCTTTGAATCTATTAGTCTTTCTAAACAATGTATGTAATTGCCACAACTTAGAAAAACGTCAAGAACTTTACACATGCAGGCTTTCTGAAGTGAAATATATTAGAAAACCGGTACCCAACAGGTTAAAAACACAGCCTGGGGTATTCCGGAAAGCCTTGTTTGTTCTGCTCTCAAATCACACCAAATCAAAGATAGCTTTATTGGCATGACCAAGGTTCATTACAGGTATTGCCAAAGCAAGGGGAAATAGGGGACATGGAAGGGGGCAGGGTAGGGGGACAATGGCTAAGCAGTCTGTGGACATTTTTTTAGGTTTACAGTTCCGTTATGCTTCTCTCAGTCTGTGGCATGCTGTGACATAACACACAGCTCTCACTGCTGCTGCCTGGAGATCTGTCCCCATTAACTTTGTTCTTATCCTATCGCCTCTTCAAAGCAGACGCTATTTCTCTGTGTCAATGCCGCCTGCTCTAATCTTTATGAATTGACATTTAATACATTTTACGACATGTGCTGGAGGTGTTCACTGCACAAGGCGGTAATTTATCTCCCTGCTCGGGAATTGTAGCTTTTCATGCAGAAACAGCTTTTATGAATGGACACTTTGCTAAGTGCTCTGTAAAGTCAGCTGTTTTCAGCATTACCGCATGCGGGAATACTTTATGAATGATAGCCCATGTGTTCCACACTTCAGGATGTAATTGTAGAATAGTAGAATTCAGGTGATATACTGTAACTTAATTGCAATAGTAGAATTCAGGTGATATAACACCAATAAACCAAGAAGAGAATCTACAAAGAGCAAACAAAACATGAGCGCTATTCAGTTGGTGAATAGTGAGTTATGGAAAAATCCAAAATCTAAAGTCATAGGAATCGCATGATTCTGCAAGCATGACACCAGTGTGAATAATTTAGCACCTATTTGTGGCCCCAAGTCCGATAGGTAAAATAAAAGAATACCTGCCGCTTCGGGTGTCCGGAGGGAGCCCGAATCTCAATTGCATATCCTATATAATAATCAGTAAGTGTCTCTGCGTCCCCTGTCCATGCGTTTGCACTACTGCGCATGTGCAGCACGGATAGCTGTTGAACCAGGAGGAAGACGGGGCCAAGCGGACGTGTGCACGGGCACATGCGCGGTGATGGCGGGAGGGGGGTTTTGAGGGAGACCTAGATCCCGTTGTATTAATGGGTTTAGGTCTACTGCTAATTACATAATCTCTTGAAATTCACTCAAATAATCACCCACTGTGAAATACTGTAGGTATAAGGGCCGTTTCCACTTGTGCGGTGCGAATCACCGCGGCAAAAATTCGCATGCGGATGCGAATTTCACATGCGGGTATACGCGAATGTTCATGCGAATTCGCATGAAAATTCGCATACCAAACCCGCAGGCGATTTCCCTATTAGATACATTACAGGCGATTTGCATGCATTCCACTCGCAGGCGAATTCTGCGGCTCTTTTGTGCGTTTTTTCACCGCTGAAAAAAACGCACCTCAACAACGCTACAGTGGAAACAGGCCCATCCACTTGCATTACATGTGCGAATCCGCATGCATTGGACGCATGCGGATTCGCGATAGTGGAAACGAGCCCTAAAGAGAGAACTGTGCATAAGTAATAATTTAGCATTGATATGTGGATCTTCAGTTGATGACAGTCTGGGTCTACTGCGCATGCGCAGACCTCCCGTGCATGCGCAGTAGACCGGGACTGACATCACTGAGCCAGTTACCAGGGCTCACCGCGGCTGAACGGCAGACCGCTGGAGGACGGCGTAGGACTCGGACATGGCAGGAGGAAGCTTTAGATGAGCATCTCTTGCTGTGAGCAGATGGGATAGATTTTCATGCCGTTCATGTAAATGCCACTGTAGATCCCGTCATCTCCTGTTGGTTGCTACATTTACCAAGACGACTGCATTCCGTTCCGTGTCCCCCTTAGGTCGGAGCTGTCCAAAGTCCGGCCTAAAGGCCAAATGTGTCCCACTGAGCCTTTTCCAGTGGTCCCCAAAGCTTTCATGTGATTTTAATTGTATGCAGGCCGTTGCTCTGACGCCACATGCATCAACGTTTAGGGACAACCTGTGTCACTGCTCTGCCTCGCCCTCCACTGTCCTGTCGTCCCATTAGACTTAGTATTGAAGTACAGAAATGGCTGCCAGAGTGTATACTCAGTACTATGCACTAGATAATGTCAGCCTTTTTTTTCTAGTTCTACAGTGATCACTGAGGGACTATGGAAAATGGCTGCAGAAGTCCTGGTGGGGAGTAGAGATGTCGCAAACCTCCGATTTTCGGTTCGCGAACCTTCGTGGAAGGTTCGATTCGCGTAAAAGTTCGCGAACCGCAATAGACTTCAATGGGGAGGCGAACTTTGAAAAATAGAAAAAATTATGCTGGCCACAAAAGTGATGGAAAAGATGTTTCAAGGGGTCTAACACCTGGAGGGGGGCATGGCGGAGTGGGATACACGCCCAAAGTCCCGGGGAAACATCTGGATTTGACGCAAAGCAGCGTTTTAAGGGCAGAAATCACATTGAATGCTAAATTGCAGGCCTAACGTGCTTTCAAACATCTTGCATGGGAATACATCAATCCAGGAGTGTAATTAGAGTTCTGCTTCACACTGACACACCAAACTCACTGTGTAACGCAGCGCAAACAGCGGTTTGCGTAGTGACGACCGTGCTGGACTGGTGCGCACCGTGGCCAGAGTGTAGGCCGTGGTGTTTTTCAAGCCCATATGGTTGCCGGGCTGTGGTAGGCTGGTAGCTCAATGATAGGACAACAGTGACTGTCCAGCTGATCAAATTTGGTCTGACCACAATGAAGCAACGACCTTATTATCTTTTGTGTGCCACCCCCACCTGAGACACTCAAATAGCCGGTGGTCATTGCTTCATTGTGAAATGCAAGCCCCTTCACTGCGGCAAGGTAATGATCACAAAGGGGATGGGCACATGTACATTCCTTTTGTTTTTTTGTTGCAGCCGCCCGCAGTGCAGCCAGAAAAATTAGGCAGGCATGTACACGCACCAGAAAAATTAGTGTAGCGGCCGCTGCTAGCAGCGGCCTTAAAAATTCAGGAGTCCGCCTAGAGTCCTGGACCCTGTTGGTGGTGGCGGAGAAGGCCAGCGGCCTGCAGGCAGAGATGCTGTGTGTGGGGACTGACTTATGCTACGTACACACATGCGACAACGATCGTTCGTTGAGAACGACTAACAAACTTTTAATTGATGAAAGATTGACCTAAGTAAAGTTAGTTTTAAAATGTGTGTAACGATCTGATCGTTAGAACGAACGTTACATCACGTAAAGCAACTATTGCGCTTGCGCATAAAAATGAGAAGTTTCATGGAGAAATAGCAAAATGCGCATGTCAAGCCTAGTACGAACGACCGTTTCCAACGATGTACTACTTTTGCAAACGATCATCGTTGGTAAAAATCCGCCAAGCGAGATCGTTCGTTTTTAACGATCTAGCTCGTCCGTCGTTAGACTTAATGATCGTTGGTTGCTTTTTTTTAAACGATCGTCATTTGAAACGATCGGGGAACAATCGTTTCAAACGACTATAGTCGCATGTGTGTACGCACCTTTAGTCTTCGGTCGTGCAGTAGCCCTCCGTAATCCATTCCTCATTCATTTTGATAAAGGTCAGGTACTGAACACTGTCGTGACTTAGGTGACTTCTCTTCTCAGGAACTATGCCTCCAGCTGCACTGAAGGTCCTTTCTGACAGGACGCTTGCGGCAGGGCAAGAGAGAAGTTGTATGGCAAATTGGGACAGCTCTGGCCACAGGTCAAGCCTGCGCAACCAGTAGTCCAAGGGTTCATCGTCGCTTTTCGCAGTGTCTACATCCACACTCAAGGCCAGGTAGTCAGCTACCTGCCGGTCCTGGCGTTGGTGGAGGGTGGATCGGGAAGGACTATGGCGAGGAGTTGGACTAAAGAATGTCCGCATGTCCGACATCACCTTGAGATCGCTGGAGCGTGATGTCCTTGCCTGCGTGGACTTGGGAGGAGGAGGGTTACTGCCAGTGGTACCTTGATTGCGTTGTGCAGTCACATCACCCTTAAACGCATTGTAAAGCATCATCGACAGCTTGTTCTGCAAGTGCTGCATCCTTTCCACCTTCTGTTGAGTTGTTAACAGGTCCGCCACTTTGTGCCTGTACCGAGGGTCTAGTAGCGTGGCCACCCAATATAGGTCATTCATCTTGAGTTTTTTGATACGGGGGTTCCTCAACAGGCTGGACAACATGAAAGAGGCTATCTGCACAAAGCTGGATGCAGACTTACTCTCCATCTCCTCTTGCTCTTCCTCAGTGACGGGACGCAACTCCTCTTCCTCCCCCCAGCCACGGACAATACCACGGGAACGTGGAGCAGCAGAAGCCCCCTGTGACGGCTGCCGCGGTTGTTCTTCTTCCGCCGCCGCCTCTTCCTCCTCCACAGAAACACCTTCCTCATCATCACCATCATCAGAGTCTGACTCCTCTCCTTCCCCACACGACTCCTCTTCTTCCTCCTCCTCCTCCCCCCTGTGCTGCCGCAGGTGTTGTGGGAACATCGGGTTCGGGTGTAAATGGCTCCCACGACTCCTGCTGCCGTAACTCTTCTCGTTCACGCTCCTCCAAAGCTGTATCCACCACTCTACGCACGGCACGCTCCAGGAAGTAGGCGTAGGGGATCAAGTCGCTGATGGTGCCCTCATCGCAACTCACCAGTTTGGTCACCTCCTCAAAGGGCTCCATGACCCTGCATGCATTTCGCATCAGTGTCCAGTTGTTGGGCCACAACATCCCCATCCTCCCAGATTGTGTCCTTGTACTGTAATGATACAGGTACTGGGTGACGGCTTTCTCCTGGTCTTTTCTCCTGGTCTAGCAGGCGAGAGAACATCAGCAGGGTGGAATTCCAGCGAGTCGGGCTATCGCAAATCAGGCGTCTCACCGGCAAGTTGTTTCTACGCTGAATGTCCGCAAAGCGTGCCATGGCCTTGTAAAGAGCGCCTGAAATGCCCACACAACTTCCTGGCCTGCTTCAGGACGTCCTCTAAGCCTGGGTACTTGGACACAAATCTTTGCACGACCAAATTCAGCACATGTGCCATGCAGGGTATGTGTGTCAGCTTTCCCAAATTCAACGCAGCAATCAGATTGCTGCCGTTGTCACACACCACGTTGCCGATCTCAAGCTTGTGCGGGGTCAGCCATTGCTCCACCTGTTTGTTAAGAGCAGCCAGGAGAGCTGCTCCAGTGTGACTCTCCGCTTTCAGGCAAGACATGTCTAACAATGCGTGACACCGTCGTACCTGGCATGCAGCATAGGCCCTGGGGTGCTGGGGCTGTGTAGCTGGAGAGGAGATCGCGGCACCAGCCAAGGAGGAGGAGGAGGATGACGACAGCGAAGCGGTGGTAGCAGGTGGAGAGGAGGTGGCTGGAGGCCTGCCTGCAAGCCGTGGAGGTGTGACAAGGCGGTCCGCTGCGCAGCCACGTACTCCCTGCTTGCTGCCATCAGTCACCAGGTTGACCCAATGGGCTGTGTACGTAATGTAGCGGCCCTGCCCGTGCTTGGCAGACCAGGCATCCGTGGTCAGGTGTACCCTTGACCCAACGCTGTGTGTCAGAGATGACACCACTTGCCTCTCAACTGCACGGTACAGTTTGGGTATGGCATTTTGTGAAAAATAATTGCGGCCTGGTATCTTCCACTGCGGTGTACCAATGGCCACAAACTTACGGAAAGCCTCCGACTCCACCAGCTTGTATGGTAATAGCTGGCGAGCTAATAGTTCCGCCACGCCAGCTGTCA
The DNA here is from genome assembly GCF_040937935.1 of Hyperolius riggenbachi. Lineage (NCBI taxonomy): Eukaryota > Metazoa > Chordata > Amphibia > Anura > Hyperoliidae > Hyperolius > Hyperolius riggenbachi. The sequence goes on along the minus strand of NC_090651.1, from coordinate 10,664,071 downwards.
GACGCCGGGCAAGAGGGTGACTGGCAGACATTTGCTTCTTACACTCAAATACTTCCTTCACGGACAGCTGGGTACTGCTGTGGGCAGAGGAGAAGGAACCGCTGAAGGGAAGAGGCGGTGTGGAGGAGGGTGGCTGTGAAGGTGCAAGGGAGAAAGTGGATGAAGACGATACACCTGAAGGAGGAAGAGGAGAAGGAGGGTGGCTTGTCTTTTGAGGGGTGCTGCTTTTCCTCAGGTGTTCTTGCCATAGCTGTTTGTGCCTTCTCTCCAGGTGCCTTCGTAAGGCACTTGTCTCTACGTGAGAGTTGGCCTTTCTACGGCTCAATTTTTGCTGGCAGAGACAACAGATGGCTTTGCTCCGATCTGAGACACACACGTGAAAACATTTCCAAACCGCTGAGCCCCCCTGGGGTGATGGCGCTACGGTGGCATCAGCAGCTGACGTTGAAGGGCATGTTGGCTGGCTGGCCATAGCTGGCTATACATGGCGCCGGACACTGCCCCCAGCTGTTTCTGAGGACGAGCTCCCTCTGCTTCTATCATGGAGTCGTCTCCTCCTACTCCTCTCTGACTCCTCCTCTGAACTGTCCCCCTGGTCATCTGCTCTACCGGGAACATATGTGGTATCCGTATAATCGTCATCATAATCCTCCTGGCCAGCTGCGCTTTCCTCAGACACCTCCTCAACTGCACCAACTTCAGGTGGTTCATCATCCCCCTCCTCCATACTATCGCCACCTAACTCAGACGTATGAGGTGGTGTACCTGCGCCTTCTTGTTGTTGTTGCAGTAGTGGCTGGGAATCAGTGATTTCACCACCACCACCAAATAACTCCTGCGAAGTGTCAAATGCAGCGGATGTGGTGCTTGTTGTAGCGCTGGTGGCTGCGGGAGATGAGGTGTTCTGTGTTAAATACTCAAGCACCTCCTCACAATTTTGGGAAGTGATGGCACATGCCTTCTTCTGAGCACTGTATTTTGGGCCAGGTCCGCACGAAATCACAGCAACACCACCTCGCACAGCCACAGACCTGCCGGTGCCCGGTGGCCTTGCTCTGGGTCTGCCTCTACCTCTTCCTGGTTTGTCCATTTTGTCCATCTCGGGGGGATGCTAGGTATATGCAGTGAGCTGGGTTCTCACTCAACACAACAGGTAGTTAGATGCAGTGAGCTGGGTTCACTGAACAGTAAAGGTACTTAACCCATTCAGGTTCCGTGGTTTTCACGAGAGAAATGTTCACCTCCCATTCATTAGCCTATAACTTTATCACTACTTATCACAATGAACTGATCTATATCTTGTTTTTTCCGCCACCAATTAGGCTTTCTTTGGGGGGTACATTTTGCTAAGAGCCACTTTACTGTAAACGCATTTTAACAGGAAGAATAAGAAAAAAATGGAAAAATTCATTATTTCTCAGTTTTCAGCCATTATAGTTTTAAAATAATACATGCCTCCATAATTAAAACTCACGTATTGTATATGCCCATATGTCCCGGTTATTACACCGTTAAAATTATGTCCCTATCACAATATATGGCGACAATATTTTATTTGGAAATAAAGGTGCATTTTTTCCATTTTGCATCCATCAATATTAACAAGTTTAAAATAAAAAAAAAATAGAAATATTTCATCTTTACATTGATTTTTAAAAAGTTTAGACCCTTAGGTAAATATTTACGTTTTTTTTTTTTTTTTTTATTGTAATGGTTTTTTTTATTTATAGTAAACATTTTATTTGGGTAGTTTTTGGAGGGTGGGGGGTAAACAATAGATTTATAATGTAACTGTATGTTGATTTTAATTCATTTCTATTTTCAGGTGTAGTATTACTTTTTTGCCACAAGATGGCGGCCATGAGTTTGTTTACATGACGTCACTCTAAGCGTAACATATGCTTAGAGTGGCGCATCAGGAAGTGAATGGCCAGAAAAGGCGCAGCTTCCGAGAGAAGCTGTCGCTTTTTCAGCGGGGGAGAGGAATCAGTGATCGGACTTCATAGTCCGATACATTGATTCCCTGACTACCGAATCCGCGGCCGGGAGTGCGCGTGCACGCGCGCGATCGGCCGCGGGGGCGCGCGGTAGCGCACATGGTTTCTGGACGTAGTTTCTACGTCCAGAAACCAAAATAGGTTAAGATGCAGTGAGGTGGGTTCTCACTCAACACAACAGGTAGTTAGATGCAGTGAGGTGGCCAGGTGGGTTCACTCAACACAACAGGTAGTTAGATGCAGTGAGCTGGGTTCACTCAACACAAAGCTAGGTATATGCAGTGATGAGGTGGGTTAAGTAAACACAACAGGCACTGGGGTATATGCAGTACTGGGCAGTACAATGTGCAGCTCCCTGTCACACACACAGGTAGTCACTGAATGTACTGGGCTGCTGGCAGTGGCACACACACTATCAATTAGCAAGGCTGTGCATGCAACAAAAGTGTCAGTTTGACACACAGAAAAAAAAAAAAGTACAGGATGAGCTCTGAAAAGAGCTGTTGAGGGGTGCTATAAAAGCAATAACAATCAGCCAGGAGCAAGATAAGCAGCCAAGAGCCTAACTAATCTGTCCCTAGAAGAACAAGTCTGCAGCAGCTGTCCCTACTCTGTCTCTAGCAGGCACACGAGTGAGATTAATGGCCGCCGGAGCCTGCCTTATATAAGGGGGGGTGGGGCTCCAGGGCTTAGTGTAGCCTGAATGGCTACAATGTGCCTGCTGACTGTGATGCAGAGGGTCAAAGTTGACCCTCATAGTGCATTATGGGGCGAATCAAACTTCCGCAAAAGTTCGCCTGGTGCAGGTGAACGCGAAACCCCTAAGTTCGCCTGGAACCGTTCGCCGGCGAACCGTTCGCTACATCTCTAGTGGGGAGGAAGGAAGAGGAGTCATAGGCCTGGCCTTGGTGAGTAGCCACTTATGCCAGCAGCAGCCACCACTGCACACTTAGGGCTCAGCCACATTGTAAGCACTTCTCTGAGCGCTTTGTGATTAGCGCTTTTTAAAAATCGCTCAAATTCACTTTCATTAAAATTGCGGTAAAAATTGGTGCATTTTTCACGTATGCGATAGCAGTGATTTTTAATGCGATTTTAATGAAATGGGAGAAATTTTTAAAAAGCGCTAATCAATCACAAAGCGCTTACAGTGTGGATCCGGCCTATGGGTAGGAACACACTAGGCAGTGCACAAGCGTTTTTCTTGCGTTTTGCATGTGTTTTAATGCATTTGCGGTTCGCATGTATAAATTGCATATGCGTTTTGCATGCGTCTTATGCAAATCACCAGGAAGTGGACATATATCAAAATGTTTTTTTTTTTTTTAAATGCATCACAACACATACAAAATGCACTACAATGCAATACCTCTGTGATTGATTTTCATTATGTGCATTTTAAATGCGTTTTGGAAAAATATGCAGCAAGACCAGCGTTTTTAAAATGAAACATTGCATTTTTGTATGTGGCCCAGTGACCTGCCTTATGTGCGTTTTCTGCAACGCTAGCGTCTCTGCCTCGTGTGTACCTGACCTGCAGAGGACATGCTGACTGCACACATGGTATAAAACAGTGATGGCTAACCTTGGCACTCCAGCTGTGGTGGAACTACAAGTCCCATGAGGCATTGCAATACTCTGACAGCTCTAAGCATAACTGGGGGAGGCAGAGGCATGATGGGATTTGTGGTTTTGTCACAGCTGAAGTGCCAAGGTTAGCCATCACTGGTATATAATAATTAATTTCCTGCGGAAAGGTGTTATTTGACTAAACTATAATAACAGGCATACTGTACCCGGCAATCATAGCAAAACTGTGTTTTGTATATTTAGTTTGGCCCCCTAGCTATCTGAAGATCGGTGATATGAAAGTTTGGACACCCCTGCCTATGGCTCAAAATGTGACGCAACGACAAACCGCCGGGAACGGATGCCAAGCGGTTTTCTGCTGAGTGTTACCAGGAGATGACAGAAAGATGACAAGAGAGCCCCATAACTTGCAAATCACCACGGCCCAAATCCCCCGGCCTGCCAGCTGCACAAATCACAGGGCAAGAGTAGATCTGGTCCTCACCGAGATGCTAAATAGTTGACTTGCATGAAAATGTAATACAAATGATATGCAGTGTGGAACCAGGCCAATTAGATGCATGTTTGCATACAATTCGCATTAAGCCACGTACACACATACGATAACGATCGTTCGTAACAAATGACGAACGATCATTTACATATGGTTGGAGAAATGGTCGTTAGATTGGGAAAGAAAAAGGCCTAAATGATAAGATCGTTCATTTGCAAACGATCCAGGATGTTACGTACAATTCAGAGGGTGGAAACTATGCAAATCCATACGGTCGTTTCTTAAAATGGAAAGAACGTCATTGCTGGTGGACTGTAGGAAATAGGAAGTTGCGTAGTATATATAGAGAGATATATATATATATATATATATATATATATATATATATATATATACACACACACACACATACCATACTCACGTCTACACACATACTCCGACTATACACACACACACACATGGTATTTTACAAGTCCAAATGGCTTGTGCGCATGCGCTGCAGTTTGGGAACAATCGTTTAATGATATGCATACACACGTTTTCGGAACGATCGTACAAGAAAGATCCACCAGGATGGAACTTTCGTTTCAAACGACTACGGTCGTTGATCGTTGGATTTAATAGTCGTTTGATCTTTTTTTGTAATGATCGTCATTTGAAATGGTCGGGGAATGCTCGTTTCAAACGACTATAGTCGCATGTGTGTACGCGCCTTTAAAGTGAATGGGAACCGCATTTTAAAAAATGAGACAGATACTTACCCAAGGAGAGGGAAGGCTCTGGGTCCTATAGAGCCTTCCGGCTCCTCTCCTGGTCCCCTCGTTCCAGTGCTGGCTCGCCCGGTAGCAGTATGTGACTAATTTAGTCAAATACTGCTTTACCCGGCCGAAGGAGGCTTCAGAAGTCTTCAGGGAGCCCGAGTGCTCCTGAAGAAGGGCCGCCCTGTACTGCTCCTGCGCAAGCACGCTCTCTTGCACGCTCACGCCTGTGCAGTATGGAGCCGCACGTCTTCTGGAGGACACGGCTCCCAGAGACTTCCAAATACCCTTTCGGCGGGGGATTGAAACGGGAGGGAGCCAGCACAGGATAGAGAGGGAGGGTGCCAGCACAGAATACAGAGGGGGGGGGGGGGGAGCCAGCACAGGATAGAGAGGGAGGGAGCCAGCACAGGATAGAGAGGGAGGGTGCCAGCACAGAATAGAGAGGGGGGGGGGGGAGCCAGCACAGGATAGAGAGGGAGGGGGGGGGGGAGCCAGCACAGGATAGAGAGGGAGGGAGCCAGCACAGGATAGAGAGGGAGGGTGCCAGCACAGGATAGAGAGGGGGGGAGCCAGCACAGGATAGAGAGGGAGGGGGGGGGGAGCCAGCACAGGATAGAGAGGGAGGGAGCCAGCACAGGATAGAGAGGGAGGGTGCCAGCACAGAATAGAGAGGGGGGGGGGAGCCAGCACAGGATAGAGAGGGAGGGAGCCAGCACAGGATAGAGAGGGAGGGAGCCAGCACAGGATAGAGAGGGAGGGAGCCAGCACAGGATAGAGAGGGAGGGTGCCAGCACAGGATAGAGAGGGAGGGAGCCAGCACAGGATAGAGAGGGGGAGGGGGGAGCCAGCACAGGATAGAGAGGGAGGGAGCCAGCACAGGATAGAGAAGGAGGGAGCCAGCACAGGATAGAGAGGGAGGGAGCCAGCACAGGATAGAGAAGGAGGGAGCCAGCACAGGATAGAGAGGGAGGGAGCCAGCACAGAATAGAGAGGGAGGAAGCCAGCACAGGATAGAGAGGGAGGGAGCCAGCACAGGATAGAGAGGGAGGGAGCCAGCACAGGATAGAGAGGGAGGGAGCCAGCACAGGATAGAGAGGGAGGGAGCCAGCACAGGATAGAGAGGGAGGGAGCCAGCACAGGATAGAGAGGGAGGGAGCCAGCACAGGATAGAGAGGGAGGGAGCCAGCACAGGATAGAGAGGGAGGGAGCCAGCACAGAATAGAGAGGGAGGGAGCCAGCACAGGATAGAGAGGGAGGGTGCCAGCACAGGATAGAGAGGGAGGGAGCCAGCACAGGATAGAGAGGGAGGGAGCCAGCACAGGATAGAGAGGGAGGGAGCCAGCACAGGATAGAGAGGGAGGGAGCCAGCACAGGATAGAGAGGGAGGGAGCCAGCACAGGATAGAGAGGGAGGGAGCCAGCACAGGATAGAGAGGGAGGGAGCCAGCACACGATAGAGAGGGAGGGAGCCAGCACAGGATAGAGAGGGGGGGAGCCAGCACAGGATAGAGAGGGGGGGGAGGAGCCAGCACAGGATAGAGAGGGGGGGGGAGCCAGCACAGGATAGAGAGGGAGGGAGCCAGCACAGGATAGAGAGGGAGGGAGCCAGCACAGGATAGAGAGGGAGGGAGCCAGCACAGGATAGAGGGGGGGGGGGAGCCAGCACAGGATAGAGAGGGAGGGAGCCAGCACAGGATAGAGAGGGAGGGTGCCAGCACAGGATAGAGAGGGAGGGAGCCAGCACAGGATAGAGAGGGAGGGAGCCAGCACAGGATAGAGAGGGAGGGGGGAGCCAGCACAGGATAGAGAGGGAGGGTGCCAGCACAGGATAGAGAGGGAGGGGAGCCAGCACAGGATAGAGAGGGAGGGAGCCAGCACAGGATAGAGAGGGAGGGAGCCAGCACAGAATAGAGAGGGGGGGGAGCCAGCACAGGATAGAGAGGGGGGGGGAGCCAGCACAGGATAGAGAAGGAGGGAGCCAGCACAGGATAGAGAGGGAGGGGAGCCAGCACAGGATAGAGAGGGAGGGGAGCCAGCACAGGATAGAGAGGGAGGGAGCCAGCACAGGATAGAGAGGGAGGGAGCCAGCACAGGATAGAGAGGGAGGGAGCCAGCACAGGATAGAGAGGGAGGGAGCCAGCACAGGATAGAGAGGGAGGGTGCCAGCACAGGATAGAGAGGGAGGGTGCCAGCACAGGATAGAGAGGGGGAGGGGGGAGCCAGCACAGGATAGAGAGGGAGGGAGCCAGCACAGGATAGAGAAGGAGGGAGCCAGCACAGGATAGAGAGGGAGGGAGCCAGCACAGGATAGAGAAGGAGGGAGCCAGCACAGGATAGAGAGGGAGGGAGCCAGCACAGAATAGAGAGGGAGGGAGCCAGCACAGGATAGAGAGGGAGGGAGCCAGCACAGGATAGAGAGGGAGGGAGCCAGCACAGGATAGAGAGGGAGGGAGCCAGCACAGGATAGAGAGGGAGGGAGCCAGCACAGGATAGAGAGGGAGGGAGCCAGCACAGGATAGAGAGGGAGGGAGCCAGCACAGGATAGAGAGGGAGGGAGCCAGCACAGGATAGAGAGGGAGGGAGCCAGCACAGAATAGAGAGGGAGGGAGCCAGCACAGGATAGAGAGGGAGGGTGCCAGCACAGGATAGAGAGGGAGGGAGCCAGCACAGGATAGAGAGGGAGGGAGCCAGCACAGGATAGAGAGGGAGGGTGCCAGCACAGGATAGAGAGGGAGGGAGCCAGCACAGGATAGAGAGGGAGGGAGCCAGCACAGGATAGAGAGGGAGGGAGCCAGCACAGGATAGAGAGGGAGGGAGCCAGCACAGGATAGAGAGGGAGGGAGCCAGCACAGGATAGAGAGGGAGGGAGCCAGCACAGGATAGAGAGGGGGGGGAGCCAGCACAGGATAGAGAGGGGGGGGGAGGAGCCAGCACAGGATAGAGAGGGGGGGGGGGGAGCCAGCACAGGATAGAGAGGGAGGGAGCCAGCACAGGATAGAGAGGGAGGGAGCCAGCACAGGATAGAGGGGGGGGGGAGCAAGCACAGGATAGAGAGGGAGGGAGCCAGCACAGGATAGAGAGGGAGGGTGCCAGCACAGGATAGAGAGGGAGGGAGCCAGCACAGGATAGAGAGGGAGGGAGCCAGCACAGGATAGAGAGGGAGGGGGGAGCCAGCACAGGATAGAGAGGGAGGGTGCCAGCACAGGATAGAGAGGGAGGGGAGCCAGCACAGGATAGAGAGGGAGGGAGCCAGCACAGGATAGAGAGGGAGGGAGCCAGCACAGAATAGAGAGGGGGGGGGAGCCAGCACAGGATAGAGAGGGGGGGGAGCCAGCACAGGATAGAGAGGGAGGGAGCCAGCACAGGATAGAGAGGGAGGGGAGCCAGCACAGGATAGAGAGGGAGGGGAGCCAGCACAGGATAGAGAGGGGGGGAGCCAGCACAGGATAGAGAGGGAGGGAGCCAGCACAGAATAGAGAGGGAGGGAGCCAGCACAGAATAGAGAGGGGGGGGAGCCAGCACAGGATAGAGAGGGAGGGAGCTAGCACAGGATAGAGAGGGAGGGGGGAGCCAGCACAGGATAGAGAGGGAGGGGAGCCAGCACAGGATAGAGAGGGAGGGAGCCAGCACAGGATAGAGAGGGAGGGAGCCAGCACAGGATAGAGAGGGAGGGAGCCAGCACAGAATAGAGAGGGGGGGGGAGCCAGCACAGGATAGAGAGGGAGGGGAGCCAGCACAGAATAGAGAGGGAGGGAGCCAGCACAGGATAGAGAGGGGGGGGGGGAGCCAGCACAGGATAGAGAGGGAGGGTGCCAGCACAGCATACCATGGCAGTACAAGCAGGCCTCAAGCAGACCAACTTCAAGAGATCCACAAATAAACAGTCCCAAAAATGGTTTGACAGTGAATGCAAGGCTCTACGTAATTCGCTAAGGGCAGCCTCTAACCAAAAACACAGAGACCCCAACAACCGAGACCTAAGGGAAACCCATGACCACCTACAGAGACAATACAAAGACACCCTCAGGCAGAAAAAACAGAGCCACATCTCCCACAAACTCCAACAGCTGGAGGACTCCCTCCAAGACAACTCATTCTGGGAGACCTGGAACCATATCGGTGCAAAGCCTAAAAAAAGCCCTCTTCATATCCAAAATGGCCACATCTGGCTCCACTACTTCAGGAACCTCTACAAAGACATCCCAGAAAATGCCCAAACCCTGGAGCAGAAACAAATAGCCGCAAAACTGAAGGACATGGAGCAGACAATCAAGGACTTTCAAAACCCTCTGGATACACCAATCACGGTGCAGGAAATAAGAGAAAGAACAAAGCTGATAAAATGTAAGAAGGCTAGCGGTACCGATGGCATCCTGCCAGAGATGATCAAATACAGCCCCCCGGACATACATGAGGCACTCGCAAGACTATTCAACCTTATCCTGAGGGCGGGCTCCTTTCCTCAGGCCTGGAGTGAAGGCCTCATAACACCTATCTACAAGAATGGAGACAGATATGATCCAGCAAACTACAGAGGAATCTGTGTCAGCAGCACACTGGGGAAACTGTTTAACAGCATCATCAATAAGAGGATCCTCTCCTTCCTCACACAGCAGGACGTACTCAGCAAAAGCCAAGCCGGGTTCATGCCAAACCACCGCACAACCGACCACATCTACACACTGCACAGCCTCATCAAGACCCATGTCCACAACTCACGTGGCAAAATACACGCTTACTTTGTTGATTTTAAGAAGGCGTTTGACTCAGTGTGGCACCCAGGCCTTTTCCTAAAACTCCTAGAGAGTGGAATAGGAGGAAAAACCTATGATGTCATCAAGAGTTCATATACTGGGAACCAATGCAGTGTGAAAGTAGATGGGAAGAGAAGTGCGTTCTTCAAGCAGGGTCGAGGAGTCAGGCAGGGCTGCAGTCTGAGCCCAACACTCTTTAACATATACATTAACCAACTGGCTGTAGCCCTGGAATCCTTCCCAGCTCCAGGCCTCCTCCTGCATGACCGTGAGGTGAAGTTCCTGCTGTATGCAGATGACCTTGTGCTGCTCTCCCCAACAGAGAAAGGACTACAGGACAGCCTGTCAGTATTGGAGACTTTCTGTACCACATGGGCACTGCCCATCAACCCAAAGAAGACAAAAGTGATGGTGTTCCAGAGGAAGAATGGAAATAAAACCCCTACCTCCTCATTTATATTAAATGGCTCCCCACTGGTGTCCACTAACAGCTACACCTACCTGGGGCTGGAGATCAACCAATCAGGAAGCTTTAAACCAGCAGTACAGGCCCTGAAAGACAAAGCCCGCAGAACATTTTATGCCATCAGAAGACAGCTTTACCACCTAAAACCACCAGTGAGAGTGTGGGCAAAGATATTCGACAGCATCATCACCCCAATCCTGCTCTATAGCAGTGAGGTATGGGGCCCGGTCACCTACCCTGACCAATCAAAATGGGACTCCAGCCCAACAGAAATCTTCCATCTAGAGTTCTGCAAGTATCTCCTCCAAGTCCATCGAAGCACTTCAAACTCAGCTTGCCGGGCAGAGCTAGGCAGGTTCCCACTATGGCTTACTATCCAGCAGAGGGCACTCTCATACTGGGCGCATATACAGAGCAGCAACCCCAGCACTTACCACCATAAAGCCTCACTGAGCCAGGGGGGCGAGGCCATACCACGCGCTCTCAAGCAAAGCATCAGCAGCCAGCCCAGCCAAGGCCACCAACACAGGCTGACAAAAGCCCAAATAAAACAGACTATAGAAAGCTGCAAGGAACGATACATAGAGGAATGGAGAAGTGACATAAAGAATTCCAAGAAACTCGCTGTCTATCAATCACTACAGAGGGAGTACACAATGGCTCCATATCTGGGGAGGCTACATCACCACAAAGACAGACAGGTCTTGAGTTTGTACCGTCTGAGTGCCCACAGCCTGGAGATAGAGACAGGGCGGCACAGACAGACATGGAAGCCCCGGGAGGAGAGACTGTGCAGACAATGCGACCAGGAGGTCTTGGAGGATGAGGCCCACTTCCTGCTACACTGCAGCAAATACGCACCTGTGAGGACCGCCCACTTCCAGAGACTCTCCGCCCACATCCAGGATTTTACCTCCACAGATGAGGAGCGGAAACTCTACATCCTACTGGGGGAGGAGGAAACAACCGTGCAAATAGCTGCCCGATATGTCACAGCCTGCCACCAACTGAGAGGAACATGATACCACATGGACTGTATTCCCCCCCAATACCCCCCTATGGACTGTATATCCCAGTCCCCCATGCTGTCCCTTACATCATCCACACACCTATGGACTATATACCCCAACTCCCTATATCCTTCCCTATTCCCACAACCCCCCCCCCCCCATGTTAATGTTTTGTCTTGTTTTGCTTTGGCAATGCTAAATGTATTTGGTCCTGCCAATAAAGCTTTTTTTGGATTTGGATTTGGATAGAGAGGGAGGGAGCCAGCACAGGATAGAGAGGGAGGGAGCCAGCACAGGATAGAGGGGGGGGGGGGGAGCCAGCACAGGATAGAGAGGGAGGGAGCCAGCACAGGATAGAGAGGGGGGGGAGCCAGCACAGGATAGAGAGGGGGGGAGCCAGCACAGGATAGAGAGGGAGGGAGCCAGCACAGGATAGAGAGGGAGGGAGCCAGCACAGAATAGAGAGGGGGGGGAGCCAGCACAGGATAGAGAGGGAGGGAGCCAGCACAGGATAGAGAGGGAGGGGGGAGCCAGCACAGGATAGAGAGGGAGGGGAGCCAGCACAGGATAGAGAGGGAGGGAGCCAGCACAGGATAGAGAGGGAGGGAGCCAGCACAGGATAGAGAGGGAGGGAGCCAGCACAGAATAGAGAGGGGGGGGGAGCCAGCACAGGATAGAGAGGGAGGGGAGCCAGCACAGAATAGAGAGGGAGGGAGCCAGCACAGGATAGAGGGGGGGGGGAGCCAGCACAGGATAGAGAGGGAGGGTGCCAGCACAGGATAGAGAGGGAGGGAGCCAGCACAGGATAGAGAGGGAGGGAGCCAGCACAGGATAGAGGGGGGGGGGGGGGGAGCCAGCACAGGATAGAGAGGGAGGGAGCCAGCACAGGATAGAGAGGGGGGGGAGCCAGCACAGGATAGAGAGGGGGGGGGGAGCCAGCACAGGATAGAGAGGGAGGGGAGCCAGCACAGAATAGAGAGGGAGGGAGCCAGCACAGGATAGAGAGGGGGGGGGGGAGCCAGCACAGGATAGAGAGGGAGGGAGCCAGCACAGGATAGAGAGGGAGGGAGCCAGCACAGGATAGAGAGGGAGGGAGCCAGCACAGAATAGAGAGGGGGGGGGGGAGCCAGCACAGGATAGAGAGGGAGGGGAGCCAGCACAGAATAGAGAGGGAGGGAGCCAGCACAGGATAGAGAGGGGGGGGGGGAGCCAGCACAGGATAGAGAGGGAGGGAGCCAGCACAGGATAGAGAGGGAGGGAGCCAGCACAGGATAGAGAGGGAGGGAGCCAGCACAGGATAGAGAGGGAGGGTGCCAGCACAGGATAGAGAGGGAGGGTGCCAGCACAGGATAGAGAGGGAGGGAGCCAGCACAGGATAGAGAGGGAGGGAGCCAGCACAGGATAGAGAGGGGGGGGGAGCCAGCACAGGATAGAGAGGGAGGGAGCCAGCACAGGATAGAGGGGGGGGGAGCCAGCACAGGATAGAGAGGGAGGGAGCCAGCACAGGATAGAGAGGGAGGGTGCCAGCACAGGATAGAGAGGGAGGGAGCCAGCACAGGATAGAGAGGGAGGGAGCCAGCACAGGATAGAGAGGGAGGGGGGAGCCAGCACAGGATAGAGAGGGAGGGGGGAGCCAGCACAGGATAGAGAGGGAGGGGAGCCAGCACAGGATAGAGAGGGAGGGAGCCAGCACAGGATAGAGAGGGGGGGGGGGAGCCAGCACAGGATAGAGAGGGAGGGAGCCAGCACAGGATAGAGAGGGAGGGTGCCAGCACAGGATAGAGAGGGAGGGAGCCAGCACAGGATAGAGAGGGAGGGAGCCAGCACAGGATAGGGGGGGGGGGGGGGGAGCCAGCACAGGATAGAGAGGGAGGGAGCCAGCACAGGATAGAGAGGGGGGGAGCCAGCACAGGATAGAGAGGGGGGGGGGGAGCCAGCACAGGATAGAGAGGGAGGGGAGCCAGCACAGAATAGAGAGGGAGGGAGCCAGCACAGGATAGAGAGGGGGGGGGGGGAGCCAGCACAGGATAGAGAGGGAGGGAGCCAGCACAGGATAGAGAGGGAGGGAGCCAGCACAGGATAGAGAGGGAGGGAGCCAGCACAGAATAGAGAGGGGGGGGGGGGAGCCAGCACAGGATAGAGAGGGAGGGGAGCCAGCATAGAATAGAGAGGGAGGGAGCCAGCACAGGATAGAGAGGGGGGGGGGGAGCCAGCACAGGATAGAGAGGGAGGGAGCCAGCACAGGATAGAGAGGGAGGGAGCCAGCACAGGATAGAGAGGGAGGGTGCCAGCACAGGATAGAGAGGGAGGGTGCCAGCACAGGATAGAGAGGGAGGGTGCCAGCACAGGATAGAGAGGGAGGGTGCCAGCACAGGATAGAGAGGGAGGGAGCCAGCACAGGATAGAGAGGGAGGGAGCCAGCACAGGATAGAGAGGGAGGGAGCCAGCACAGGATAGAGAGGGGGGGGGGGGGGGAGCCAGCACAGGATAGAGAGGGAGGGAGCCAGCACAGGATAGAGGGGGGGGGGGAGCCAGCACAGGATAGAGAGGGAGAGAGCCAGCACAGGATAGAGAGGGAGGGTGCCAGCACAGGATAGAGAGGGAGGGAGCCAGCACAGGATAGAGAGGGAGGGAGCCAGCACAGGATAGAGAGGGAGGGGGGAGCCAGCACAGGATAGAGAGGGAGGGGAGCCAGCACAGGATAGAGAGGGAGGGAGCCAGCACAGGATAGAGAGGGGGGGGGGGAGCCAGCACAGGATAGAGAGGGAGGGTGCCAGCACAGGATAGAGAGGGAGGGAGCCAGCATAGAATAGAGAGGGGGGGGGGGGGGAGCCAGCACAGGATAGAGGGCACCGAGAGAGGAGATGGAAGGCTCTATGACACAGAGCCTTCCCTCTCCTTAGGTATTTGCTTCATTTTTTTAAAAAAAATGCGGTTCCCGTTCACTTTAAAGTTGCATGCAAGCCGCAATGCTCATCATATGACTGACCATTAGGGATGATCAAGGAGATGAATATAAAACGGAGTTGATGCAGGATTATGCTAATTTTGTACGTAAATTTATGCTCCTTGAAAATGGACTGACTGAATCACACCTTGGCAGGATTTGATTGGTCCTTTTTCAAACTGCATTCATTTGCATAATCCCGCAACTCAGAATTATTTGCATCTCATTAAACATCCCTAATGCAGTTTATATAACTTCGCATAAACTAAAGGGTTCCTTTCTGCAAACAGTATTTTTCAGGCTGTCATACGCTGAGATTTTCTTCATAGATATGATCTCAGATTCAATATGGAAATCTTTTAAAACTGAAGTGTAAAACCGCCATGCTCAGATGAAACTCCATAGGGGGTTGACTGTACACCGCCTGTGCCGAGCGCTAGCAGGCGTCCGGACGGTGACTGGGGGCATCTGACAGGCAGCGAATTCACCGCTCTCAGTTGCCTGTGGAAAAGAGGCTAAAGGCCACGCTCACATCGGTGCAATGCGGCGTAACGGCTGCAGTGTAACAAGGTTACCGCACTGCAATGTACCACCTATAGCTATGTTCAGTGTCCTATAATGGGCTGCAGTATAGTAATGCACTGTATACAGTGCTTTACCAGTAAAAGTGCGCATTAACAGTAGAAGTGAAGCATACTTTTCATTGACTGTATGCTTCACTGTACCTGATGCAAGACAAGGATAAGGTGCGGCGCCGCTGGCCCGATCTGTTGTCACAGAGAACAGCCACTGTTAACGTGGCCCAAGTCTGGGAGCACACGTTGTGGTGATATACTGGTGTGCTTATGGTGTTGGGATAATACAGGAGTGTGTTTCCATTTTTCTATCTGCTGTATATTATGTATGTTAGCCAGTCTGGCTTTGAAGGTATTGGCAGCTAGTTTCCTGGAGTTCTGTAGGTGTACATGTGAATTGACTCTATAATTATCTGCTTCTAATTAGGAAACCCTTAAAGAGAGTCTGAAGCGAGAATAAATCTCGCTTCAGACCTCATAGACGTGCCCCTGCTAAAACGCAGCTGTCCCGCGGCTTAACGCAGGTCCCTGTCCCTCTAAATCCCCTCCGTAATGCGGGGGAGCGCTTCCTGGTTGGGGCAGGGCTAACCGCCGCAGCCCTGCCCCACGCGCGTCTGTCAGTGCGTATTTCTGCCTCTCCCCCGCCCCTCTCAGTCTTCCTTCACTGAGAGGGGCGGGGGAGAGGCGGCGATGCGCGTCTGACAGACGCGACTGGAGGCAGGGCTGCAGCTGTTAGCCCTGCCTCCAGGAAGAAGATAATTTACGACCAACTTGCGACCAAGTCTTGCGGGGGTGGGTTTGGGGGTGAAGGGACCCCCGTTTAGCCGCGGGATAGCGGCGTTTTAGCAGGGGCACACGTGCCCCTGCTAACTATGAGCTCTGAAGCGAGATTTATTCTGTCTTCAGAGTCTCTTTAATCAGACAGTTGCTTTGAAGCCTATACAGGTGGTCTGACCCTGTTGTCTGAATACTGTCTCAGAGGTGTATTGTGCTTGGGAGCAATTGTCACCTGGACTGGCTGCAGTATGCTTTGATGCAGCTCACACCAGCCTGAGCCAGGCATTTGCATATGACATCCTTGTGAAATGTTGAAAGCCTTGCTCAAGTTGTCACCTGGGGATGGGAAATCTCTGTAAAAATCAAAAGTTCGCATATCACAGAAGGGGGATGACAAACGGAACAATCAGGGGGCTCGGCAGACGATGATGTCACACGTTGGGGAAATTGCATTAGATTATGGGACGGAACATCTATTACCCGAGGCTCCAAATCGGGCTATAAAACAGCAGCTAGGAGAGTCACAACTCGTAGCTCTCTGGAGATAGCAGGGACGCTAAGGGCTGCCCGACTACTGGTCGAAGCGGCGTTCTCCCGCCAATGACGTTCAAACAACGCTGATAACGTTTATTTTTCCCCGTTTATTTCGGTAAGCAAATAGCTTTGTGTGTATCTTTGTAACTTGTATTTTGTAATTTTTACTTTGCTTTTGTAAATCTTTTATATATATTATTTTCTGCATTGTTCGACTTTTTTCCTGGAATATTAAATCGTTATTTAATAAGTTTGACTTCTGCTGTACTAAACTAACACTCATAGCCTAGAAGAGACTGAAGTGTAACTGTGTATAACTCCGTGCCTGATTGTACGTTTGAGCAACCCTACCGTATGAGATTGTAATTTCATTGTGTGTATGAGCACTGTTGCGCTCGACAGCGGAGTGGCTAACAGTATCGTTCGGAACGACTGTTAGTGGTTTTGCTGCACGACAGGGTAACTTGCGTTACAAGTCAGTGCCTGATTGGGCTGTGTTACTGTACAACCGTACTGTGTGTGTGTTCCCGTATTCAGCCTAAAGCGCAAAGCTGACCCGAATACGAAAACGCGGATTGCGTGAGCACTCGACAGCAGAGTGGACGTTTCTAGCAATAGCTAGTGGTGGCAGTGAGAAGTCTTTAAGGGGTCCCAGCCTTGTTTGTAGCATGAATAAGGCTGCTCCCCGCTTGATCTGGTCAAACCCGCAGTCGGTAACCGTATACGCAGGCGTGCCGCGGGCCGGTTCCTGACACACGTGACTGAAGATAAACATGCGTTTCAAGGCATGTGCTTTTTATGCATCTTTATCTGCGTTTTGCGTGTGCGTTTTGTATGTGTTTGCGTTATTACTAATCTGCCTTTTCAACAAGAGGGAAAAACAATAATTGTTATTGCATAGAATTCATACGAAAATTACTACCTTTGAAAATTCATGGGAAAGCATAGCATGCGAATCGCCTGCTGCACGCGGGACAAAAGCTACATGCTGTGTGATTTAAAAACCCGCACAGCAAAAATCGCACACTCATTTGATTTTGTTTGAAGCCCATAAACTCTCACAGGATGTCATTTTGCATGCGTTTTCCTGCAATGCTTTTATTGCTGTCTTATGTCACCACTGAAGAGTCTCCTCACCTGTACAGGCTCAGAAAAACTCCCCACAGAGATAGAAACATTAAAGTGGAGCTGAACTCTTGCACAGGACAGAAGGAAAACCTATAAAGAAATACACCCTGTATGTATTTAGAGACTAAGGCCACATACACACATCAGACCATAGTCTTTGGAAAATGAAAGATCACAGACCAATCTTACCCCCTTCCATGTAGTATGAGAGCCATACTCTACACAGTCTATTCTATGGAGCTGCACTCCTCATCAGACAGAAATCTTACCCCCTTCCATGTAGTATCAGAGCCATACCTACACAGTCTATTCTATGGAGCTGAACTCCCCATCAGACAGAAATCTTACCCCCTTCCATGTAGTATGAGAGCCATACCTACACAGTCTATTCTATGGAGCTGCACTCCCCATCACACAGAAATCTTACCCCCTTCCATGTAGTATGAGAGCCATACCTACACAGTCTATTCTATGGAGCTGCACTCCCCATCAGACAGAAATCTTACCCCCTTCCATGTAGTATGAGAGCCACACCTACACAGTCTATTCTATGGAGCTGCACTCCCCATCAGATAGAAATCTTACCCCCTTCCATGTAGTATGAGAGCCACACCTACACAGTCTATTCTATGGAGCTGCACTCCCCATCAGACAGAAATCTTACCCCCTTCCATGTAGTATGAGAGCCACACCTACACAGTCCATTCTATGGAGCTGCACTCCCCATCAGACAGAAATCTTACCCCCTTCCATGTAGTATGAGAGCCACACCTACACAGTCTATTCTATGGAGCTGCACTCCCCATCAGACAGAAATCTTACCCCCCTCCATGTAGTATGAGAGCCACACCTACACAGTCTATTCTATGGAGCTGCGCTCCCCATCAGACAGAAATCTTACCCCCTTCCATGTAGTATGAGAGCCATACCTACACAGTCTATTCTATGGAGCTGATCTCCCCATCAGACAGAAATCTTACCCCCTTCCATGTAGTATGAGAGCCACACCTACACAGTCCATTCTATGGAGCTGCACTCCCCATCAGACAGAAATCTTACCCCCTTCCATGTAGTATGAGAGCCACACCTACACAGTCTATTCTATGGAGCTGCACTCCCCATCAGACAGAAATCTTACCCCCCTCCATGTAGTATGAGAGCCACACCTACACAGTCTATTCTATGGAGCTGCGCTCCCCATCAGACAGAAATCTTACCCCCTTCCATGTAGTATGAGAGCCACACCTACACAGTCTATTCTATGGAGCTGCACTCCCCATCAGACAGAAATCTTTGCAAGATGCTGCACACACAGATGCTGTACAGACACAAAAGATCAGTATCTGCAAAAGATCCGTTCCTGCAAAATGCATTCATAGTCTATGAGATCTGCAGATCCTCATACACACCTTGTTTAACTGACATTCATCTGCAGATCAGACAATCATCTGCAGATCTGAAAATCCATCCTGGTGGATCTGATCTGCAGATGAATGTCTGTTAAACAAGGTGTGTATGAGGATCTGCAGATATAGACTATGAATGCATTTTGCAGGAACAGATCTTTTGCAGATACTGATCTTTTGTGTCTGTACAGCATCTGTGTGTGCAGCATCTTGCAAAGATTTCTGTCTGATGGGGAGTTCAGCTCCATAGAATAGACTGTGTAGGTATGGCTCTCATACTACATGGAAGGGGGTAAGATTGGTCTGTGATCTTTCATTTTCCAAAGACTATAGTCTGATGTGTGTATGCACCTTTAGCCTGTCTAATTCCCCCTTATCTGTTAATAATCACAAGTTGAATTTTGATCCTTCAGCTGTGACAGCTGGCTGCTATCTAATTGGTAAACACAGGATGTTAATATATCTTCTTCCATGAAAGCAGGAAATAGACACACTGTAGATTTATATCCGCTGTAACAAAGAAATATTTTTCTTTAAAACATTATTATGCTGCTGCTTATCTTTTAGAGCAGAGAGGAAGTTCTGAGTTCCAGTCTGCTTTAAAGAAACCAACAATTCTAATTCTTCCACAAAAGTAAAAAACAGTTAAACACGACACAATTTACTTGAAAAAACATTTTTTTAATGAAAATAACTATTTTCAACTTGAAAAACCCATAAAACTCTATAAAACTGTACAAAAATACATTCTTCAACAATAAAAGTTTTTTTTTAAGAACACACATTAGCAACAACAAACATTAGCAATAATAGTAGAGCGTCTACTTCAGTAGCTCCTCCCATTTCCCCGGGAACAACACAGAAGTGGGAGGGGCAGAAGGGAAACCAATGAATCCGTCCCCAGAATGTAGAAATTTGATGATGGGAAATCTAATCAATTCAATCCATTAAAGACTTCCGATGTGAAGTAAAATCTATGTTATACTCACCTGGGGCTTCTTCCAGCCCCGAGCAGCCGTCTCAGTCCGTCGCTGTAGCTCCGGTGGTCCTCGGTGTCTCCGCTGGCCACCCACAATGATGTAATCTGGCGCATACTGCGCACAACTACTGTGCAGGCGCAGTACGTGCCAGATGACGTAGATGCACAGGCACAAGTTCCCGTGCAGGAGCAGAAGAGCCGACCCCACTGGCGTGTCGGGATCATTAAGGGCGGCCAGCGGGACAACGCGGACCACCAGAACTGCGGCGAAGGACTGAGACGGCTGCTCGGGGCTGGATGAAGCCCCAGGTGAGTAAAACAGATTTTTTTTACTTCACACCTGAAGTTCTTTAAAGCGCACCTCACCCTAGGCAAAGTTACCGAAGCTAAGCACGGGTAAGTTCATACTGGACTTACACACCTTTGTGCATTGGCCACTCCTCTTCTCGTTACAACCGATCCCCAGAATGATTCCTTGAAATGTTGACTTTTGGCTGAAGTAAAAATTTCAGACAGGAAGAGGCGGGATTGCTGTAATGTTCTGTCCTCTAAAAGGGGAGTGAATGGGGCGGGGAAATGAAGGAAGAGGGAGGGTGATAAGAAGGAACATTGTGACAAAAGTCAAACTTTTCGAAGAGTGATTAGGGGAACCAGGGGAGAATGAGGAACAGACAACACACAGAGATATGTGGATGCAGCATTAGAGTACTTCTAGTGTAACAATCAGAGCCTGTCATGTACGGCTGCCAGGATCGGGGGTCCGGGTTAATAACTCACCTGCTTAGCTGTAATTAATTCGACAGGTGAAACTCCTCCTCCACTACTCAGAAAGTGGGGGGTGGAGCGCAGTTCTGGCCATCCCCATTTGCTGCAGCCCACCCAGCCGTGGCCTAATTGACGGCTGCCGAGCTGGGGGAGGCCGCGGCAACGCAGGTGAGGGTGGCCAGAGGTTTGTAAGGCGTCAGTAAAATGCCCGTGGCTATCTTGTGGAGGGGGTGGAGCTTCATCTGTCTAATAAATTATGGGTAAGTTATTAACCCCACGGGCCCCCCAGATCCTGCAACGATAAGACGGAAAAGACTTGACAGGCCCTGTGTTTTACACTGAAAGTACCCTTTAACATACCTCTTTGTTTAGCTAGGGTCCGGTGTGATTTAATTCAGATAACGGTAACTGAACGAATTGTTGGTACACACTATGCAACTTCCCACCCGATAAGACAAAATTGATACAAAAACGATTGCAAAATCAGATTGAATCTGTTGGAAATAATCGATTAGACCTGTCTATCTGATGGGAAATTGCATGGTGTGTACCAGACAAGCAGAACGATCTTTACTACATACACTGTTTTTATGAAAACCCAACGAAACCTGCTGCAAAAAAATCGACTGGCAAAAAAACAAAATCACAGAACTATCCATACACCGTTTATGTTTATCTGCGACTTATTTTATCTTAAGGCTCATACACACATCAGACCATAGTCTTTGGAAAATGTAAGATCACAGACCAATCTTACCACCCTTCATGTAGTATGAGAGCCATACTCTACACAGTCTATTCTATGGAGCTGCACTCCCCATCAGACAGAAATCTTACCCCCTTCCATGTAGTATGAGAGCCACACCTACACAGTCTATTCTATGGAGCTGCACTCCCCATCAGACAGAAATCTTACCCCCTTCCATGTAGTATGAGAGCCATACCTACACAGTCTATTCTATGGAGCTGCACTCCCCATCAGACAGAAATCTTACCCCCTTCCATGTAGTATGAGAGCCACACCTACACAGTCTATTCTATGGAGCTGCACTCCCCATCAGACAGAAATCTTACCCCCTTCCATGTAGTATGAGAGCCATACTCTACACAGTCTATTCTATGGAGCTGCACTCCCCATCAGATAGAAATCTTACCCCCTCCCATGTAGTATGAGAGCCACACCTACACAGTCTATTCTATGGAGCTGCACTCCCCCTCAGATAGAAATCTTACCCCCTTCCATGTAGTATGAGAGCCACACCTACACAGTCTATTCTATGTAGCTGAACTCCCCATCAGACAGAAATCTTTGCAGGCTGCTGCACACACAGATGCTGTACAGACACAAAAGATCAGTATCTGCAAAAGATCTGTTCCTGCAAAATGCATTCATAGTCTATGATATCTGCAGATCATCATACACACCTTGTTTAACAGACATTCATCTTCAGATCAGATCCACCAGGATGGATTTTCAGATCTGCAGATGAATGTTAGTTAAACAAGGTGTGTATGATGATCTGCAGATCTCATAGACCATGAATGCAATTTGCAGGAACGGATCTTTTGCAGGAACAGATCTTTTGCAGATACTGATCTTTTGTGTCTGTACAGCATCTGTGTGTGCAGCATCTTGCAAAGATTTTTTTTCTGATGTGGAGTTCAGCTCCATAGAATAGACTGTGTAGGTATGGCTCTCATACTACATGGAAGGGGGTAAGATTTCTGTCTGATGGGGAGTGCAGCTCCATAGAATAGACTGTGTAGGTGTGGCTCTCATACTACATGGAAGGGGGTAAGATTTCTGTCTGATGGGGAGAGCAGCTCCATAGAATAGACTGTGTAGGTGTGGCTCTCATACTACATGGAAGGGGGTAAGATTTCTGTCTGATGGGGAGTGCAGCTCCATAGAATAGACTGTGTAGGTGTGGCTCTCATACTACATGGAAGGGGGTAAGATTTCTGTCTGATGGGGAGAGCAGCTCCATAGAATAGACTGTGTAGGTGTGGCTCTCATACTACATGGAAGGGGGTAAGATTTCTGTCTGATGGGGAGTGCAGCTCCATAGAATAGACTGTGTAGGTATGGCTCTCATACTACATGGAAGGGGGTAAGATTTCTGTCTGATGGGGAGTGCAGCTCCATAGAATAGACTGTGTAGGTATGGCTCTCATACTACATGAATGGGGTAAGATTTCTGTCTGATGGGGAGTGCAGCTCCATAGAATAGACTGTGTAGGTGTGGCTCTCATACTACATGGAAGGGGGTAAGATTTCTGTCTGATGGGGAGTGCAGCTCCATAGAATAGACTGTGTAGGTGTGGCTCTCATACTACATGGAAGGGGGTAAAATTGGTCTGTGATCTTTCAGTTTCCAAAGACTATAGTCTGATGTGTGTATGTGGCCTTAGTCACACTATCATTTGCATTCACCAGCTTGTATTTCTCTACAAAAAACATGAAACGTTAAACGTGACTTTATCACGTAAACCTCAATAGATTTCGAAACAGCGCCAACCACACAAAGTTGCCAACCAATTAGCCAAGAAACGATCAATAAACCAGCAGCTGCAAGATCTGATTGCCTCAGCTTCAAATTCACAGACATTTGCATGGAGAGTGGAATTATAAAGAACCATTATAATAAAAAATAAAATATTTTACTTCACATATACACACACACACACGTATAAAATGCACTGTAAATTACACCTTGTGTTGCTAACAGAAGGTAGTAAAAATCTGACAGATTATGGATTACTCCATGTCCTCATGGGAGGATCGAAGCATTTCATTTTACTTCACATGAGCGCTACATTGAAAGTATCTACACAAAGATGTTGGACTTTTGTTCAGCAAGTGCTTTAGAAAAAGGTGATAGACTATTCCAAAAGCTGTCAGATATGTCACATTTTTACAGTGACAGTGACCTAGTAAGTAAAACAAAGAAGTAATTGATAGCGCATTGTACTCTGACACAAAATGTATATCATACCTACGCATAAAGATTTCACATTTTTCACGATAGTGTTTTTTTTTTTAAATTCACCCGCAGTGACCATTAGGCGTGGCACTAGTAGGTATGACTGGTACCCAACAGGCAAATATAACCTCAATATGAAGCTAGTCTGGCTTGCATATAGTTACCAGCTGGTAGTTAGAGTCTGAAGCCAATAAATGTTCTTTTATTTGCCTTTCCTCTTCAGCATTATCAGTAAAGATAATTCGCCACATCCCCGCGGCAAAACAAAGTCTTTATCCCCCCGAAATCCCAGGGGCAAAATCCGATGACTTTCGAAGTCGTGGATTTTTGCTGCCCAGGGGAGGCAGAGCTTTTCGCTGTAGCTCCGCCTCCAGTTTAGTCAATCAGTGCTGACCAACGCCTCTCCCCTCTCAGTCTTCTTTCACTGAGAAGGGCGGGGACAGGCGGCGATCAGCGCTGATTGACTAAACTGGAGGCAGAGCTACCGTGAAAAGCTCTGCCTCCTCCGGGAAGCAATGGTGGATTGTTGCCCCAGGGATTTTGAAGGGCTAAAGACCTCGTACGGCCGCGGGAATGCGGCGAACCATCTTTGCTGATATTGCTAAAAAGGAAAGGTAAATAAAAAGAACGATTTATTGGCTTCAGACTCTAACCAATGACTGAACTACCCCCATTCATAGTGCTGAACTGTGAGGGTCTCACTCACATTGGTGGTCTCAGACGGAATGCCTCGTGGCACAGTTGTGTTACATAAGAATCCAGAGCTGTTAGAATGCTGCATGTGGGCAGCTAAGGATGGCTGCCAGGGTAGCAAAGAGTGCAAGCAGTAAAGAAGGGGGTGACATAGGCTGGTAGAGGGGTAACAGAGTTGGCACAAGGAGAAGGACGACATTGGAAATGCCACAGATGTGATGCCAGAGAGGACGCGGGCAGGAGGATAGGTTGGTGCCCGCAGAGGCGAGACTTTCTTACACTGGCCAACAAGCTGTTACGTGAAGATGCTGGGAGTGAGAGTACCAGGAGAACATGAGGAGATGGGCTGAAGGTGGTGCGGTCAGCTGGCACAAGGTGGTGAAGGTGGCAGCAGTGCCGGTAGATGGTGAAGTGTTCCAAGTTACTCAGCTGGTACAGGAATATGGTGGAAGTGCCAGTAGATCATGATGAAGCAATGGAGGTGGCACAGTCAATGATCACAGGAGTAGGTTGGCACTGCTGGAGGTTGGTACAGTGAAGTGGCACCAGAAGATGATATGGAGGTTGGCACAGTCAGTAGCAGGCACTGATAACAGGAGAGGGTTGGCACCAGTGGATGATGAAATGGAGAAGGCAGTCAGTAGCCAGCACTGATCACAGCAAGGGATCAGGTTGGCACAGATTATATGGGGTTGGCACAGTCAGTAGCAGGCACTGATCCAGGGACAAGGTTGGCATTGCTGGGGGTTGGCACAATCAGTAGCAGGCACTGATCCAGGGATAGGGTTGGCACTGCTGGAGATTGGCACAGTCAGGCACTGATAACAGGAGAGGGTCTGCTGGGAGTTGGCGGAGTAAGTAGCTGGCACTGATCACAGCAGAGGGTCGGGGTTAGCATCGCTGGAGGTTGGCAGAGTCAGTAGCTGGCACTGATCACAGGAGAGGGTTGGAATCGCTGGAGGTTGGCAGAGTCAGTAGCTGGCACTGATCACAGGAGAGGGTTGGAATCGCTGGAGGTTGGCAGAGTCAGTAGCTGGCACTGATCACAGAGAGGGTCGGGGTTGGCATTGCTGGAGGTTGGCATAGTCAGTAGCTGGCACTGATCACAGCAGAGGGTCGGGGTTGGCATTGCTGGAGGTTGGCAGAGTCAGTAGCTGGCACTGATCACTGTAGAGGGTCTGGGTTGGCACTGCTGGAAGTTGGCGGAGTCAGTAGCTGGCACTGATCACTGTAGAGGGTCTGGGTTGGCAGAGTCAGGAGCTGGCACTGATCACAGCAGAGGGTCGGGGTTGGCATCGCTGGAGGTTGGCAGAGTCAGTAGAAGGCACTGATCACAGCAGAGGGTCGGCACTGCTGAAGGTTGGCATAGTCAGTAGCTGGCACTGATCACAGCAGAGTATCGGGTTGGCATCGCCGGAGGTTGGCATAGTCAGTAGTTGGCACTGATCACAGTAGAGTATCAGGGTTGGCATCGCTGGAGGTTGGCAGAGTCAGTAGCTGGCACTGATCACAGCAGAGGGTTGGCACTGCTGGAAGTTGGCAGTCAGTAGCTGGCACTAGTTACAGCAGAGGGTTGGCACTGCTGGAAGTTGGCAGTCAGTAGCTGGCACTGATCACAGTAGAGTGTCGGGGTTGGCATTGCTGGAGGTTGGCAGAGTCAGTAGCTGGCACTGATCACAGCAGAGGATCGGGGTTGGCATCGCTGGAGGTTGGCAGAGTCAGTAGCTGGCACTGATCACAGCAGAGGATCGGGGTTGGCATCGCTGGAGGTTGGCACCTCCTCCTTGTCATGCTCACAGCTGAGAAGAGATCGGAAGCCGCAGGGAGGTAGTGGGTGTTGGGGGTAGACTTCCATCCTGGTGGGCACCATCGCCCCATACTGCAGCTCGGGGTCCCAGTAGGGTGGGCTGGGCATCTCCCCCTGGCTGGGATAGAGATGAGGGGGAGGTCCGGTGAAGTAGAAGGGGGGCCCGGGCCTCCAGGGGCCACTGATCAGGGGGTAGTGCCCGGGCGGCAGCTGGTAGCGGAAGGGGGGCAGCGCTGCCAGCCTCCTCCTCCTGCGGTAGTCACGCTGCGGGAACATATCTCGGTATTCGGGGTGCAGCGCCCAATGGCTGCCCTTCTGTCCGGGCTGGCGGGGCAGGCGGATGAAGCACTCGTTCAGGCTGAGGTTGTGGCGGATGCTGTTCTGCCAGCTCTTCCCTTCCAGCCGGGAGTAATAGGGGAAGCGCCGCTGGATGGCCTCATAGATGCTGCTCAGGGTCAGCCGCCTGTCCGGGCTCTCCTCCAGCACCAGCGTGATCAGAGCTACGTACGAGTACGGCGGCTTCTCCGGAGGCGGCCCCAGGGTGTCCTCTGCCCGATCTGCCATCGTCTCTGCCCGGGATAACGGCTCCAATCCTCCCGCACCGCTCATTAGTGTTGTCCGGATCATGAACGATTCGGATCTTTGATCCGAATCTATTTAATGAGTCGATCATCCCAATCATCAAAATGAACGATTCGGATCGCAAAAGGGGCGGGGCCAGGAGCGACACGCCCCCTCTCAGCGGGCAGCGGGGTCTTGGAAGCAGAGCAGAGATGGATCGCTCTGTTGCATGGGAGCCAGGGACAGGTAGATGAGAGAGAGGGGACATGGGTGCCACTGCCAGATATGTGTAGAGCACACATACTGGCTGAAACGTGCTTCTCATTATAGGCTGGCTGTTCCGTAGTGCTGCACAGTGATCACATTTAGCTTTTGGCTCAGCACAGCTCAGTAACTTTGCAGGCACTGTGATTGCAGCGTAATATGATCCTCCTGCACTCAGCACTAAACAGCTGCACTTATCTTCGGGGAATGCTTTCCTTCACTGTGTGACGTTTGCATGGAAAGTACACAGATGAGCATATAGGTGAAATAAATACATGTAAAGCATATGATTGCTGCATGTGGGTATTGTGTGCACAAACATTTCTGCTCTCTGCTCGTCCCTCCTCCCATCTCTGTCCACTCCCTGCCCTCTGTCCATCTTCTCCCCTTCTCTCTGTGTGTCCACCCCCCTCTCCTTCTCCTGTCCACAGCAGGGAAAGACCTGTCCTGCTAGTCATCTCACCCCGAATGCTTCGGTAGTAAAATGATCCGAGATTCGGATCAAAGATCCGGATCTTTTCAATGATCCGATTCGAATCATCCGGATCATTGAAAAGATCCGAACTTCCCATCTCTACCGCTCATGACTGCTAGCCCCGCCCACCAGCGCCAGACACACGCCTCCTGCACTGTACAGGACTGCTAGCCACGCCCACCAGCGCCAGACACACGCCTCCCGCACTGTACATGCCTGCTAGCCCCGCCCACAAGCGCTAAATGCACGCCTTCTGCATTACACACATGCCTCCCAGCCCTGCCCACCAGCGCCAGACACACGCCTCCCGCAGTACCCAGGACTGCCAGCCCCGCCCACCAGCGCCAGACACACGCCTCCCGCACTGTACATATCTGCTAGCCACGTCCACCAGCGCTAAATACGCGCCTTTCCGCACTATGCATGCCTGCCAGCCCCGCCCACTGAGCACGGGAACGCCCCCGCAGTGCTGGTGTATTACCGTCATGTACACGCCTACCAGTGCCAGACACGCTCCCCACTGTGCAGTCATAGCTAGACACACCTCCCGCAGCCGGGTACGCCCACTGCCATGCTTCTGGATACTCAAACACTACAGGCCCGGACACGCCCCTCCCATGTGCTGTGATACAACCAAATACGCCCCCGCCATGCTGCTATATTTCAGACACAAATACGTCTGAACGCTAAACTGCTGTATTCCACCAACACGGCTAGACACGCCCACAGCTGTGCCCGTGCATTGGCGCAATCAGGCTGTGCAACGCCCACAGCTTGTCAGTGAAGCTACAAGGCCACGCCCACATGGAGTCAC
Source organism: Hyperolius riggenbachi (assembly GCF_040937935.1). Lineage (NCBI taxonomy): Eukaryota > Metazoa > Chordata > Amphibia > Anura > Hyperoliidae > Hyperolius > Hyperolius riggenbachi. The sequence goes on along the minus strand of NC_090651.1, from coordinate 10,636,292 downwards.
GAAAAGTTCAGCAGGCTCTGCCCCGAGTGTGACCCCGACCTGCAACATTGTAACGGCCGCGAGGAGCGCGCGGGACACGTTCCGTCACGTCACAGCCAGTCTGAGGGGAACTGATACAAGTTTCCAGAACTTTTCCTGCTGCCCTGCAAGTTACTGACTCAATATAATTCCCCGGCAATATCCAGCCATAGTGTGAATCAGCCCAGAAAGATGATTTTTGCAGTACAAATGAGCACATATGCACAACACTACCCATATATACCAGTTTCATGTCTGTAGATTGTTGTGCGGGGGCTGGGTGATGGGATGGTTTTGGCAATAATAAGCGCTATTTTCTTCAAAATGAAAGCAGCACAAATCTTAATTTTTGTAGCACTAACGAAACATGGTGGCATTTTTATTTGTGTGGATTGTGGGGAGAGGCAGTTTTATGGAGCCCTTTGATGAACAACCGCTCCTAATGTTATGCAGGAGAATAGAGGCGCCAAAAGGATAAAAGGAAGCTAAATGAGCTTAAAGTTCTTGGTAAATAGAGGAGGTAGTGGTGGACTTACCTCCTCCAAGCAGACACACGACTGTAGTAAAGACAGTCAATATATTTTATTTATGAACTCCAAATATGCAATGCGTTTCGCAGGTTTTATCCCGCTTCATCAGGCAACAACGGAGCAATAGCATATGTAGTCAGTAGAAAAGCCAGACACCTCTACTTGGAGGAGGTAAGTCCTACACTACCTCCTCTATTTACCAAGAAGGCTGCGGTAGAAAAGGCTGAAAGTCAGCCTTTTGCTTAACGCCAATACATAGCGTTTTCAAAGCGTTTTGAAAGAGTTTTACAGCCCATATGAAAACGTCCTTTTTTTTTTTCTTCTATAAAAATAAGTGAACAAGATAGCTGTAAAACGCTTTGAAAACGCTGAAGTTGGCGTTTTCCATTGACTATCATTGAAACGCCAACAGCCAACTTCGGCTGTAAACAGCCCTGAAAAAGCTCCTGGGAGCGTTGAAACGCAACGCTCCAAAACGCCGAGTTAGATGTGAAAGGTAAAATGAAAGTCTATGGACTTTCTTTTACCTAGCAAAACGCCAACTTTGGCCGTGGCGTTAAAACGCCGAAAAATCCCTCTGGTGTGAAAGGGCCCTAAGCTCATTTAGCTTCCTTTGATCCTTTTGGCACCTCTGTTCTCCTGCATAATATTGAGTCCACCCTGGGTGGAGGGTTGAACCCCCTTTTTCTCATCTACAGAGAGCGACTCCTTATTCCTGAGTGGGGTCAGGAAATTCTCCCCACCTGCTTTTACAGTGGTTGCCTAATGGTAACCCTAGTTTGTGAGTATTAATATTTACTCTATCTAGTAACCATTTACCAGTACATATTACACTATTGGGGCTCTTGGTGTTCCTGGTTTTTAACTGCTCCTAATGGGTCCCATAGCCAAAATAAAAAATTTCACTTACCTGGGGCTTCCTCCAGCCCGCCGTAGGCCGCGAGGTCCCCCAGTGTCCTCCTGGCTGCTCTCTTGGTGCCGCTGGCAGCACAGTTACTGGCAGCACTTGGGCTGCGTGTCGGGCAAACACTTCCTTGATGGGCGTCATCACTGCGGCCAGCGTGACCCTCCTACGCATGCACGGTTTTCTAAGTCTGAACCGCAGGACGGGACACTGAACTGCTTGGCGAGGGCACAGTTCAGCCTACCGTCTGAAAGTGATATGAAGTTACCTGAAAGCAATTGAAGAAAGTGGCAGAGAGCAGCCGAAACGCCTAATGCTAGGAGCATACTTGTCTGTGCAGAAACCGTGCGTCCTCTGCCATGTGGTTTACGTGCGATGTTTAATATTTACATTCTTTCAGTTATAAGGGCCTGTCTCCACCAGTCAGTTTTTCTTCATGAGGTGTCTGACTGTTTTGCGCATTTCTGTCAGTTGTTTTTCTGCATGCCAAAAAAGAATTCAAGTGTGAACTAGCAGATTTATTAACATTGGTTGCAGTTTTCCTGTGCAGAAAATGCACAAGGGGAGGCCGACACTAAGGCCCCATTCACACTTGCGGTTCGAGTCCGCAAGTGTCCGGGGGCCGCAAAGAGACCGTACGGGTCTCTGCGGTGGCCACAAGTTGCGTCGGATGCATGTATCAGTTCCGGCTACAATAAAGTAGCCGGAACTAGATACATTGCAGTGCCAGAAAGGCACCACAAGCATGGGGGATACCGGCGTGTAGTCCGGGCCCCCCAAGTGGCATAGGACCGGTGCTGGAAGCATCCGGTCCTATTGCCAGTGTGATGAGAAACATCCGTTTCCCATTGCACAGCATGGCCGCATGTTCGGGTCAGGATCCGGTCCGGGTCTGCAGCCGCACCGCGACAGACTGAAAAATAGCGCATGTTGGAAAAAAAGCCGGATCGTCCCGGAGCTGCGTTCCCGGATCGGATCCGGACGGCGCACGAGTGTGAATGGATACATTGATTAACAATGTATCCATTCACCATCCGCTGTGTACGCAGCGTTGTGGGTCCGGGGAAGCCGGACCTGGAACGCTAATGTAAACCGGGCCTAAGGCTGGACGCACACTATAAGCGCTTTTGTGAGCGCTTGTAATTGCTGAGCGCTTTTTTTCCCATTCACTTTCATTAAAATTACGTTAAAAATCACTTAAAATCTTTATTTTATATATTTTATGTGATTTTTTGTTTACTGTGATTTTAATGAAAGTGAATGGGAAAAAGCTCTCAGCAATCACAGGCGCTCACAAAAGCGCTTATAGTGTGGATCCAGCGAGCTTTTTAAGCGCTAGAGATTTGAAAAGCTCTTGCTAATGCAATGCTATGGGGGACTTTTACACAATCACATTGCTCCAGTGGGATCACACACATAGGATAACATTAGCAAGAGCTTTTAAAATCACTAAGCGCTTAGAAAAGCTCTTGTAGTGTGAACAGACCCTCTATCTTTTATAGTTTTTGAGAGATTCATATTTTTACAAAAGGTCAAAAGTTCACTCAGCCTTTTGCGATGATGTGGAGAGGAGGGGCTGAGTGAACTTTTGACCTTTATAAAAACGTGACCATCTCAAAAAATAAAAAGATGGAAAGATGATTTTTGCAACACAAATGAGCACATGTTCAGCACTACCCATGCATTCCAGTTTCATGTCTGTAGATTGTTGTACGGGGGCTGGGTGATTTTATTGCTTTGGATAACATAAGCGCTATTATCTTAAAGAGACTCCGTAACAAAAATTGCATCCTGTTTTTTATCATCCTACAAGTTCCAAAAGCTATTCTAATGTGTTCTGGCTTACTGCAGCACTTTCTACTATAACAGTCTCTGTAATAAATCAATATATCTTTCCCCTGTCAGACTTGTTCGGCCTGTGTCTGGAAGGCTGCCAAGTTCTTCAGTGTTGTGGTTCTGCTATGAACTCCCCCATCCAGGCCCCTCTCTGCACACTGCCTGTGTATTATTTAGATTAGGGCAGCTTCTCTCATCTTTTACAAGCTGGATAAATCTTCCTCTGAGCTGGCTGGGCTTTCACATACTGAGGAATTACAGACAAGGGCAAAGCTGTTTGCAGGAAGAAAAGAGCAGCCTGAAACTTCAGTGGATGAGAGATGCAGGGGGAAAGAAACACACAAATGATCTCTTGAGATTCAAAAGGAATGCTGTATACAGCCTGCTTGTGTATGGATGTATTTTCTATGTGTGGACATACTGTACATCAACCTACTTCCTGTTTTGGTGGCCATTTTGTTTGTTTATAAACAAACTTTTTAAAACTGTTTTTAACCACTTTTAATGCGGCGGGGAGCGGCGAAATTGTGACAGAGGGTAATAGGAGATGTCCCCTAACGCACTGGTATGTTTACTTTTGTGCGATTTTAACAATACAGATTCTCTTTAATTTTTACAGCACAAGCGTAGCACTAACCAAGCATAATGGCATTTTTATTTGTGCTGTTTGTAGGGGGGCAGCTTCACGGAGCTTCAGCGAAGCGGTATGTCAGTGGATCTCTGTGGGGATGGTCCCGCTAGCAGCCTTTCAATCACAAAACACGGCTTGCAGCATTTTGTAAGTGATCCTGGAGTGATCGCATCAACAGTTTCAGTAGCCAAATCGCAAACGCTCCCGAGAATCGTGAGGTCGCGGCATTTCTGCGATTTGCTGCAAAGCGTCTGTAGTGAGTCCCACCCCTAAGGCTCCTTTTCCACTTGCTGCAACGCGCTCCAAAAAGCGCATCAGTCGCATTTGGCAGAGCACAACAGCACCACAATTAGCATGCAAATTGCAGGGCAGTTTTTCCACCAGTGCAATTCAATTTTTTTCTGATCGCAATCACCGACAAAGGGGTGGGATACAACTCTGAAGGGCCAATGAGAAGAGTGAGGGGGCGTTTTTCAGGAGTGGGGAAGGGCGCCGTGGAGAGGACACAGAGGCACGGAGCAGGGAACATGCCTCTGCCCCGCCCCCCAATCCACCTCGGGGACACTTTAAGGGGCTCTGGACAGGTATACATTAGGCGGTTCTGGGTGCTGTAGTATTTTCTCTTCCATCCGGGCACAGCGGTGAGCAGAGGACACAGATTAAAACCAGCCACAGATCAGTTTTCTGTTTTATTACATAACACAGTCTTCTCTCCTAATGTGGAACAATGAACAAAGCACCAGAGGCTCGCATGGCCCCGATACACAGAACAGAGTCCTTATCATACAGACATGGTTGGTTTGGAGCGGGCGCAGGAGCCCGCGCAGCAGCCAGGGGGCAGCACCAGTGTTGGTCCGGCAGTGTCAGAAGTGACATGCGGCTCAGAGAGGGGGGCGGGGCTATTTACATTTGAGGTCGGTAGACGATTCTGGAAACGTAAAGGGAAGCGAACAGGACGTTGCCAGTCAGACTCAACACCAAAAGCCACCGCAGGAGCGTCATGCCTCCCCAGCCTGCAAGAGAACACAAGGAATCAGTATCCATGAAACACCAACACCGGTCATAGGACAGCCTACAGGGAGAGAACGCAAGAAATCAGCATCTGTGTAATACCAACAGCAGACTTTATTACCTAATCCATGGCTCTCTCAGCGATTGCAGACCTCTCCTCTCCTACACATCTCCTCTAGTGTTGGCCTTTGCTGATCATGTCATCAGAAGCCATCACTGGGGAGGAGTGCAGGAGAATAGAGGTCTGCCATCGCCGAGGGAGCCATGGATTGGGTAAAGATAAGAAAAAAATCACTCTCAGATATTGTGTAAATATGGCGTAGGGCCCTATCCAGGACAGATCTCACCTTCTTAAAGTGCACCTAAACTGAGAGGGATATGGATGTTTCCTGTTAAACAATACCAGTTGCCTGGAAGTCCTGCTGATCTTTGTTTGCAGTAGTGTCTGAATCACACACCTGAAACAAGCATGCAGCTAATCCAGTCTAACTTCAGTCAGAACACCTGATCTGCATGCTTGTTGAGGGGCTGTGGTTAAAACTATTAGAGACACAGGATCAGCAGGAGAGTCAGGCAACTGGTATTATTTTTAAAAGGAAAAATCCATGTCCTTCTCAGTTTAGGTTCCCTTTAAGTCCCACTTGGCTGCAGCAGTGGAGGTGGACGTCCTTCCCTCTGGCAGCGGTGATGGTATCCCCATCATGTATTCCAGGCTTACAAGGAGGCCCCAATTGGGAGCAGTACGCTCTACTCACTGGTCACTAGCACACAGAGTAGTAAAACCTCAGGGAGCGATAGCTGCTGAAAAATAATGCTGTACTGCCGCTAGGTTGCTGGCAGCATATGCTATGGACAGCGCAGAATCATAGGTAAAGTAAATCGCTTTTATTCACAGACAACGTTTCGCCGAGGTCCTCCCTCTGTTTCATCAGACCTGGGACAAGTGGGACAAACGCTACTACAGGCTGTTACCAAAGTACAGCCACCTCCTAAGGAGGTGAGACCTGTCCTGGATAGGGCCCTATGCCATATTTATGTTTTTTTTCTTTTCTTATCTTTGTACTACAGGTGATACAGAGCTGCCCAGCTTAACACCACACCTGATCGCTGCACCTAGGGAGACTATCCAACTCCTGTCATACAATGGATTAGGTAAGATTCTCGCGGGGGAGTAGGAGACACGCGGGATACACAAGGCCCACTGGGGACACAAGAGGACGCCAATAAGGGGAGGACAACTTGCTCCTGGAACAAATATATATATATATATTTTTTTATTTTTTATTTAATTTTCCCCTAGTTCTTGTCTTATAAAACCTGGGTGTGTCTTATATTCTGGATCATCTTATACGGCATAAAATATGGGTAATTTACATTCAGCAGAATTATTAGAATCCCATTGCCCGTCTCGGTCTACCAAAGCAATCATAAGCAGAAAGACTGGTGCAGATTACAGCTTCATGGTTACACTATTCAATTTGTGGCAGATCAGGTAAACCATCGATATCTTCCACATATGTTTATGGGTTCTATGTTTGAGCACCATCACATGAACCTGAATACTGCACAGGTACCATTATAGCCCTTTCATGGGGATATAAGGCCTAGTGCACACCAGAGCGGTTCGGCTGCGGTTTGCGATCCGCTTGCGGGTGCGGATCCGCTAGGGTAATGTATGTCAATGGGCTGGTGCACACCAGAGCGGGAGGCGTTTTGCAGAAACGCATACTCCCGGGCTGCTGCAGATTTTGGATTGCGGATGCGTTTCTGCCTCAATGTTAAGTAAAGAAAAAATGCAAACCGCTCTGAAAAACAGCAGTTCAGAGCGGTTTGCCAGGTGTTTTTTGTTACAGTAGCTGTTCAGTAACAGCTTTACTGTAACAATACATGAAATCTACTACACCAAAACCGCTTCACAAAACCGCAAAACGCTAGCTGAAACGTTGCAGAAAAATAAGAAAAAGCGTTTCAAAATCTGCTAGCATTTTGCGGATCTGCTAGCGGTTTTTGGTGTGCACCGGGCCTAACTGCCCCTGGGAGTTCAGCTGAGAATACAGAACAGTCAGGACTTCTGTCTGGCCTGAAGTCTCTGTATATTGTTGGTGAGGTTATGGGCGACAGTAATGCGGGCGATGCTGCCCTCTAGTGGTTTCTACAGAGACAGGAGAATACACTTCAGAGAGAAGAGCCCAAAAATATAATGTCTAGTGTGTGAGATTTTCTGGCAGATTTACTGCCAGATCGATTATTTCCAACATGTCCGATCTGATTTACGTTAACGGCTATGGAAAAATCGATCGGAAATCCGACTGTTCATGTTGTAAATCGATCTGGCAGTAAATCTCATCGTGTGTACAAGGCATTATACCTAGTACACACGATGCAATTTTTCCATCTATCTGATTTACAATCATTTTTATGATCGATTTTGTATAGAAATGATTGGAAAATTGATCAGAATAACGATCGGAAATCAGATTGCACCTGTAGGAAATAATCAATTCGTCCATCAATCTGATGTAAAATTGCATCGTGTGTGTGTACTAGACAATAGAGGCAGAGGATGAGCAGGACTGCCAGGCAACTGGTATTGCTTATAAGGAAATGAATATAGCAGCCTCCATATCACTCACTTCAGATGAGCGTTAAATTGTACCCGAACTGAAGACATATTTGCCTAAGAAGAGAGAAGCTTCTGGACCCCATCGAGGATTCCCACACTGTCCTCCAGGCCCTAAAGAATTCAGAGCTTGTCGAAAATCAACATTGGGGCCACACTTCTCTTCAGACGCGTGTGCGGCTGCACTGTGTCTGCGGGAGTACAGCCACGCCTGCGCACTAAGCTGGAGCCGCTACTGCACAGGCGTGGCCATGATACTGTGCAGAAGAGAACAGAGGCCCTGATGTACCGGAGGCTCCCAGGTAGCGGTGGAGGTCCAGAGGACAGCATGAGAAGCCTCTACAGCAGTGTTACTCAACCTTGAGTCTGCGTACCCCTGGGAGTACATCGGCACCAGTCAGTGGGTCCCCCAGGGGCCACAGACAAAATGGCGGATCTTGCCCCCAGGTGTTTAGGTGCAGTGTCTGGTAGAGCTGTGAGTTTTGGTGGCACTCCGGCAGAAGGGCTACGGGAAAATGGCATCAGGAGCCCAGCACTGGAGTGTCTTCAGCCTCCATTTTCCTGTAGCCCTGCTCTGCCTGTCAGCTTAGTGAGGGAGATTAGCAGCCGGAGCTGCTGCAGTGGAGGTCGGAGGGCAGCGCTGGAGGACAGGAGAGGAGTCACCTGTCAGGTGAGTACTTTATTTTTAGGTTCCATCACTGACACCGGGGATAATAGGAGGCACTAACTGGGAGGAAAGAGACATAAAAAAGTTTAAAGGGGAACACTACCTAGTATATTTTATTGGGGAAACGATACCTAAATGTTTTTTGTTAAAGAGACTCAGACGACAAAGTCCAGCTCTGATACTTACCCGGGGGCTTCCTCCCGCCCCTTAAACACGTCTCACGCCGTCCTCCCGCAGTCTGCCGTTCAGCCACGGTGAGCCCCGGTAACAGGTTCAGGCGATGCCAGTCACGGTCTTCAGCGCATGCACAGACCTCCCGCGCATGCACAGTAGACCTGGACTGAAATCACTGAGCCTGATAATGGAGCTCACGCGGCTGAACGGCAGACTGCGGGAGGACAGCGTGGGACTTAGACGTGTTTATGGGGAGGGAGGAAGCCCTGGGTAAGTATCAGAGCTGGACTTCATGTCATCTCTGAGTCTCTTTAAAGGGGCACTATGGCGAAAAAATTTAAAATTTAAAATATGTGCAAACATATACAGTGGTTTGCAAAAGTATTCGGCCCCCTTGAAGTTTTCCACATTTTGTCACATTACTGTCAAAAAACATGAATCAATTTTACTGGAATTCCACATGAAAGACCAACACAAAGTGGTGTACACGTGAGAAGTGGCATGAAAATCATACATGATTCCAAGCAATTAAAAAAATAAATAACTGCAACGTGGGGTGTGCGTAATTATTCGGCCCCCTGAGTCAATACTTTGTAGAACCACCTTTTGCTGCAATTACAGCTGCCAGTCTTTTAGGGTATGTCTCTACCAGCTTTGCACATCTAGAGACTGAAATTCTTGCCCATTCCTCTTTGCAAAACAGCTCCAGCTCAGTCAGATTAGATGGACAGCGTTTGTGAACAGCAGTTTTCAGATCTTGCCACAGATTCTCGCTTGGATTTAGATCTGGACTTTGACTGGGCCATTCTAACACATGAATAGGTTTTGTTTTAATACATTCCATTGTTGCCCTGGCTTTATGTTTAGGGTCATTGTCCTGCTGGAAGGTGAACCTCCACCCCAATCTCAAGTCTTTTGCAGACTCCAAGAGGTTTTCTTCCAAGTTTGCCCTGTATTTGGCTCCATCCATCTTCCCATCAACTCTGACCAGCTTCCCTGTCCCTGCTGAAGAGATGCACCCCCGAGCATGATGCTGCCACCACCATATTTGACAGTGGGGATGGTGTGTTCAGAGTGATGTGCAGTGTTAGTTTTCCGACACACATAGCGTTTTGAATTTTAGCCAAAAAGTTCCATTTTGGTCTCATCTAACCAGAGCACCTTCTTCCACATGGTTGCTGTGTCCCCCACATGGCTTGTGGCAAACAGGACTTCTTATGCTTTCTGTTAACAATGCCTTTCTTCTTGCCACTCTTCCATAAAGGCCAACTTTGTGCAGTGCATGACTAATAGTTGTTCTATGGACAGATTCCCCCACCTGAGCTGTAGATCTCTGCAGCTCGTCCAGAGTCACCATGGGTCTCTTGACTGCATTTCAGATCAGCGCTCTCCTTGTTCGGCCTGTGAGTTTAGGTGGACGGCCTTGTCTTGGTAGGTTTACAGTTGTGCCATACTCCTTCCATTTCTGAATGATCGCTTGAACAGTGCTCCGTGGGATGTTCAAGGCTTTGGAAATCTTTTTGTAGCCTAAGCCTGCTTTATATTTCTCAATAACTTTATCCCTGACCTGTCTGGTGTGTTCTTTGGACTTCATAGTGTTGTTCCTCCCAATATTCTCTTAGGCCTGGTGCACACCAGAGGAGTTTTTCTGAGCGTTTTGAGTTTTTAAATCTGCTGCTAATGTTATCCTATGTGTCTGTGCACACTGGAGCAATGAGGTTTTGTAAAAATCCCCATAGCATTACATTGGGAAGAGCTTTTAGAGGTTTCAAAAGCTCTTCCCAATGTAATGCTATGGGTTTTTTTTTTACAAAACCTCATTGCTCCAGTGTGCACAGACACATAGGATAACATTAGCAGCAGATTTAAAAACTCAAAACGCTCAGAAAAACTCCTCTGGTGTGAACCAGGCCTTAGACAACCTCTGAGGCCCTCACAGAGCAGCTGTATTTGTACTGACATTAGATTACACACAGGTGCACTCTATTTAGTCATGAGCACTCATCAGGCAATGTCTATGGGCAACTGACTGCACTCAGACCAAAGGGGGCTGAATAATTATGCACACCCCACTTTGCAGTTATCGATCTGTAAAAAATGTTTGGAATCATGTATGATTTTCATTCCACTTCTCACGTGTACACCACTTTGTATTGGTCTTTCACGTATAACTCCAATAAAATGATTGATTAATGTTTGTGGCAGTAATGTGACAAAATGTGGAAAACTCAAAGGGGGCAGAATACTTTAGTAAACCACTGTACGAATAAGAAGTACATTTTTCCAGAGTAAAATGAGCCATAAATTACTTTTCTCCTATGTTGCTGTCACTAATAGCAGGTAGTAGAAAAGTGACAGGTTTTGGACTAGTCCATCTCTTCATAGGGGATTCTCAGGGATATATTTATTTTCAAAAGCACTTAGTGAATGGCAGTTGCTCTGTCCAACTGCCAAAAAACTGTAGCAAGCAGGGAAGCTGGCCAGCATCATTATTTAAATCCTTTTTAGGGAATATCTTTATAAAGAATGAAAGCCTTGCTGAGTATCCCCTATGGAGAGATGGACTAGTCCAAAACCTGTCACTTCTGTCAGATTTCTACTGCCTACTGTAAGTGACAGCAACATAGGAGAAAAGTAATTTATGGCTCATTTTACTCTGGAAAAAACATACTTATTTGTTTATGTTTGCACATATTTTAAATTTTCCGCCATAGTGTGCCTTTAAAGTGAACCCGAGGTGAAAATAAACTGATGAGATAAACAATTATATTTATCCTCCTACTCCTAAAAATGACTTTGTAAGACATCCCAGGATTTTATTTTATATTTAAACATTTAGAAAGTAGATTGAATGTTTTGTTGTCCCTGCTCAGTTGCAGTCTATTAAGTGTTCCTAAATGAAAATACATGAACTATATTGACCCTTTCTCTATCCATCTGCTCTCAGAAATATGTAGAAAATGTATTTTGCCACAAAAAACTTTTATGGTGGTAATTTGCTTATCAGTGATGTTTACTATATTCCTGACAAGGTTCTGACAAGACAGAAGCTGCCATTTCCAGCCTTAAAATTAACTATTTCAGGCAGCAAAATAAAACAAGTAAAACACCCTGGTTATTAATAGGTTTAGTACTGTACATACACATGTTTATCTCATGTCACCTCGGGTACACTTTAAGCCTAATTATATTTTTTTTGGGGGAGGGAAATGCTACTAATTATGTTTATTTTGTGGGAAACTGCTGCCTAATTATGTGCAGTTTGTGGAGAAACTGTGCTGTAATGTGTTTTTGAGGGAAACATTGGCACATTGTTTATTTGGGGGGAAACGCTGCCACATTATGTGTATTTTGTGAGGAAATGCTCATTTTTTGTATATTGGGACAAATTAAGTGACTCTTGGGGGCAAATGCTGCCAATTGTGTATATTTCTTGGTCAACCTTTGTCTATGAATGTTGCGGCTTATGAAAAACATAGGGGGTACACAGGTTCAAGGATGACCTGCAAGGGGGTACATGCGCTGAAAAAGTTAAGAAGCACTGCTCTACAGGATCCAGAGGCTTGCCTCTCCTTAGGTATCTAATGTTTCACCCAGTTTGCTTTAATTCACCGTCACGCCACAATAAGCATGAGGTGCTGCTCACCTTTCCAGGCAGGTGGGGTATCCAGGAAGCCTGTGGTTGTGTCCACTTGGCAGCCCGATGAGTAGGAGGAGCTATCCTCTTTTCTGGGCGTGGTGTTGCTGCACTCACTCCTGGCTTCAGGCGTCGTCTTTGTGTGATCTGCAGAGCGACAGGAATTGTGTCAGACCTTATTTCAGTACAGGAAACTGGAGCTACACAAGCAAGCTCGGGGACGCCACTCAAAGTGGCCCTAATAATAAAAGATTTATACATATCTGGGGCTTCCACCAGCCACCTCTGCACCGATCGCTCCCCCGCCGTCCTTTGCCACCTCCTCGTTGTCCCGTTAAAAGCCCCGATAGCTTGGCCAGCCGTGACATCCCGCATGCGCTACCTGACCGCATGCTCCAGTCCCGTGACTGCTCTGTGCCTGCACAGTACTACTGCGCAGGCGCAGAACGCTCCTAGCTGTGAAGACATGACGGGGAGGGGTGGTGTGTGGGGCGCACGCAGCCGCACTGCGCTTGCAAAGACTGGCCAAGCTATCGGGGCTTCTGACAATGAGGAGGCGGAAGACGACGGCGTGGGAGTGATCCGTGAGCAGGGGGCTGGAGGAAGCCTCCGGTATGTATAAATTATTATTTCTCTCTGGTACACTTTAAGCCTGACTGCTAACAGCCTGAAATATTCAGCTATTATTTTATGTGGTAAATGAAGTCTGGCTGGTACTACTGGTCTGTGTACATATAAAGCATGGAAAATAGAGCGGTTTGACGCTCAATGCCTGGTCACGTTATCAGCGCCTAATAACTGGGCACAGGTCCTGGAATATTTGCCAGTCCCGCCTATGCAGCCTTAACTCTTTATATTTGCCATTCCATACTTGTAACCACTTCCTTGCCAATAACCCCCCCCCCCCAACCTTCTATTGCCTATTGTTTCAGAGGAAGTTCCTGCATTGTGCTGGTGCTTGTCCCTCCTCTCTCCATACCGCAGCACATGCTTCCCAGCCTGAGCTGCACAGTGTGTCCATACAGCCCTCATGCCTAAACTGCTACCTGAAACTAGATATCTACATCACAGGTGTCAACTCAAGGCCTGTAGGCCGAACCCAGCCCTGCTAGCCATTTAACCACTTAAGGACAAGACACTTTTTTTCCCACTCAGACCACTGCAGCTTTAACGGTTTATTGCTCGGTCATACAACCTACTATCGAACAGAATTCTACCTCCTTTTCTTGTCACTAATACAGCTTTCTTTTGGTGCTATTTGATTGCTGCTGCGATGTTATAGTTTTTATTATATTCATCAAAAGACATGATTTTTGTCAAAAAAATTATTTAACTTTCTGTGGTGACATTTTTTGAAATAAAGTAAAATTTCTGTATAAATTTTTGCCCAAATTTATCGTGCTACATGTCTTTGATAAAAAAAAAATCCAATAAGTGTATATTTATTGGTTTGGGTAAAAGTTATAGCATTTACAAACTATGGTGCCAAAAGTGAATTTTCCCATTTTGAAGCATCTCTGACTTTTCTGAGCACCTGTCATGTTTCATGAGGTGCTAAAATTCCAGGATAGTATAAATACCCCCCCAAATGACCCCATTTTGGAAAGAAGACATCCCAAATTATTCACTGAGCGGCATGGTGAGTTCATAGAAGATTTTATTTTTTGTCACAAGTTAGCGGAAAATGACACTTTGTGACAAAAAATAAAAACAAAAAAAAAAGTTTCCATTTCTGCAAACTTGTGACCAAAAAAAAATAATAATAAAAAACAAAAATATGCCACGGACTCACTATGCCCCTCTCTGAATACTTTGGGGTGTCTACTTTCCAAAATGGGGTCATTTGTGGGGTGTGTTTACTGTCCTGGCATTTTGGGTGGTGCTAAATTGTAAGCACCCCTGTAAAGCCTAAAGGTGCTCATTTGACTTTGGGCCTCTTAGCGCAGTTAGGCTGCAAAAAAGTGCCACACATGTGGTATCGCTGTACTCAGGAGAAGTAGTATAATGTGTTTTGGGGTGTATTTTTACACATACCCATGCTGGGTGGGAGAAATATCTCTGTAAATGAGATTTTTTTTTTTACGCACAATTGTCCATTTACAGAGATATTTCTCCCACCCAAAATACACCCCAAAACACATTATACTACTTCTCCTGAGTATGGCGATAGCACGTGTGACACTTTTTTTGCAGCCTAGGTGCGCTAAGGGGCCCAAAGTCCTATGAGTACCTTTAGGATTTCACAGGTCATTTTGTGACATTTGGTTTCCAGACTACTCCTCACGGTTTAGGGCCCCTAAAATGCCAGGGCAGTTTAGGAACCCCACAAGTGATCCCATTTTACAAAGAAGACACCCCAATGTATTCCGTTAGGAGTATGGTGAGTTCATAGAAGATTTTATTCTTTGTCACAAGTTAGCGGAAATTGATTTATTGTTTTTTTTTTTTTTCACAAATTGTTATTTCCACTAACTTGTGACAAAAAATAAAATCTTCTATGAACTCATCATACACCCGATTACCTTGGGGTGTCTTCTTTCTAAAATGGGGTCACTTGTGGGGTTCCTATACTGCCCTGGCATTTTAGGGGCCCTAAACCGTGAAGAGTAGTCTGGAAACCAAATGCCTCAAAATGACATCTGCAAATTTTGATGACATGTGGTCTATGAGGGGCCGAATTTTGTGGAACCGGTCATAAGCAGGGTGGCCTCTTAGATGACAGGTTGTATTGGCACTGAAGTGCAGGAAGCGCAGGATGTTCTCAAATCGTGACCTGGACATGGCAGCAGAAAACATGGGCATGTGATGTATTGGGTGCGTAGACCAATAAGACCGCAATACATTCTTTTTGACTAGACCCATGTTAAGGAGAAGGCCCCCAAAAAATGTTACGTTCGGAAACTTGGAGTGGTTTCCACCGAAAAGGCTGGGCATGTGGGAGGGGGGGATGTCTGAGGGCGATCTGAGGGTGTGGGCAGGTGCCCGCAAGGGGCAGGTTAGGGTCTGATCCGATGGGTGGCAGTGACAGGGTGGTGATTGATGGGTGATTGACAGGTGACCAGTGGGTGATTACAGGGGAGAATAGATGTATACAGTACATGGGGGGGGGGGGGGGGGGCAGGGTCCTGGCATGATCATATTCCTATATAAAATCTACAGAACAGGATAGATAAAAATCTGGCCAATCAGCCGCCACCCACAACTCCCAGACACAGACCACCACACTAGCTGAGAACTCACTGAGGCTGGGGGCCACGTAGCTGGAGAACTCCAGGGGGCAGAGGCTGCTGTCGGGGTAAGCATGGTCCTCGTAGCTGTGACGTGTCTTGTCCAGCTGCGTCGGGGATAAACTCAGCCGCTGTCCCTGCAGGTTCAGGCGGGCAGGGCTGATCAGGGGGCGTCGCTGATGCAAGGATCCACAGCTAGAAGTGGCTGAGCCGGCCACGGATGGGGTGGGGAAGGGAGGGGAGACGCGGCGTAGCTCCCGGAGAACAGGGAATAGTAATCTGAAATGACAAATATAAAATATATTAACATTGCTGAAAATTAATAATTCCACAGGATACACTTCACAGCAAAACGTCAGGAATTGTTTTTATTATTCAAGGTGGTGTCTGCTGATAGAGAAGTACAAGGTGGTGCATTGAGAACCGGTTGCCTGCCACAAGTGCATGATGCAAATATCCCTGCGTGCCTGTCCTCTCCCCTGCTCTGTGGGTGTGGCCTTTGGATTTTTTGCAGTCTGTATTACTGCCATATTAGAGTGTTACCACTACAGCAGCGAATATAGGCGACACCGGGCTGCAATAAAACAGATGGAAACGCCCCCCCCCCCCCCCCCCCCCCCCCCCCCCCCCCCCCCCCCCCCCCCCCCCCCACACACACACACACACACACACACAGGTAGTAGGCGTGCAGGGACACGGGAGCAGGCAGTCAGCCAGGGCCGGTTTTTAATGCACCACCCTGTGTAAGGGCTAAATCACACTGGCAGAGCTGCAAAGCAATGCAGTGGTCCTGCAACTAAGCGGGGGAAGGGATCCATGCTGGATGTACTACAGTAACTTATTCAGGAGAATAAACCCAAATGAATGCTAAAAGTTTACCAGTTTAAGTAGACCAGGCACAGGCGCAGGACACTCCCGGCAGTGGGAGTGCAACGGAGGGTGTGTGCTGCCGGGCTATGCATGCACAAGTTGTAATTTGATCCCTCAGCTGTGTCAGCTGACTGCCACAGTAGAGAGCTCATTGTAAATACAGGATGTTAATAATATATCTGTTTCTATGAAAGCAGGAAGTAGACACACTGCAGATATATTGCAGGATTTGTATCGGCTGTAACAAATGTTTTTCTTTAAAGGTCATTATGCTGTTGCTTATCTTTTAGAGCAGTTCTGAGTTCAGGTCCGCATTATGCAAAGTGGAGCAAGATATAAAACTTTGTTGTTTTTAATATGCAGGCTTATATGTTTATTTGTGTGCAGCTCAGGTATAGTACAAAGTCTTCCAGCAAAAGATCAGTGAACTTTATATATGAAGCGAGATAAGGGATATAACCCAGCCCTGCCCATAAGTCACCTGCCGATTATCCCGGCCCCGCCCTGCCCATAATTCACCTGCTGATATCCCGGCCCCTCCTGCCCATAAGTCACCTGCCGATTATCCCGGCCCCGCCCATAATTCACCTGCTGATATCCCGGCCCCTCCCTGCCCATCATTCACCTGCTGATATCCCAGCCCCTCCCTGCCCATAATTCAAATGCTGATATCCCGGCCCCTCCCTGCCCATAATTCACCTGATATCCCAGCCCCTCCCTGCCCATAATTCACCTGCTGATATCCCGGCCCCTCCCTGCCCATAATTCACCAGCTGATATCCTAGCCCCTCCCTGCCCATAATTCTCCTGCTGATATCCTGTCCCTGCCCATAATTCACCTGCCAATATCCTGGCCCCTCCCCTCCCATAATTCACATGCTGATATCCTGGCCCCTCCCTGCCCATAATTCACCTGCTGATATCCCTGCCCCTCCCTGCCCATAATTCATCTGCTGATATCCCGGCCCCTCCCTGCCCATAATTCATCTGTTGATATCCAGGCCCCTCCCTGCCTATAATTCATCTGCTGATATCCCGACCCCGCCCTGCCCATAATTCACCTGCTGGTACCCCGACCCCGCCCATAATTCACCTGCTGATATCCCGGCCCCTCCCTGCCCATAATTCACCTGCTGATATCCCGGCCCCTCCCTGCCCATAATTCACCTGCTGATATCCCGGCCCCTCCCTGCCCATAATTCATCTGCCGATATCCTGGCCCCTCCCTGCCCATAATTCACCTGCTGATATCCCGGCCCCTCCCTGCCCATAATTAATCTGCCGATATCCTGGCCCCTCCCTGCCCATAATTCATCTGCCGATATCCTGGCCCCTCCCTGTCCATAATTCATCTGCCGATATCCTGGCCCCTCCCTGCCCATAATTCACCTGCCGATATCCCGGCCCCTCCCTGCCCATAATTCACCTGCTGATATCCTGGCCCCTCCCTGCCCATAATTCATATGCTGATATCCCGGCCCCTCCCATAATTCATCTGCTGATATCCCGGCCCCTCCCTGCCCATAATTCATCTGCTGATATCCTGGCCCCTCCCTGCCCATAATTCATCTACTCATATCCCGGCCCCTCCCTGCTCATAATTCATCTGCTTATATCCCGGCCCCTCCCTACCCATAATTCATCTGCCGATATCCCGGCCCCTCCCTGCCCATTATTCACCTGCCGATATCTAGGCCCCTCCCTGCCCATAATTCATCTGCCGATATCCCGGCCCCTCCCTGCCCATAATTCATCTGCGGATATCCTGGCCCCTCCCTGCAGCCTCACCTGATCCCGGAGACTCCTTGTAGGTAGACGCTCGGGAGGCTGGCCGGCTGCCACTGAACAGGTACCCAGAATCTGCAAAACACAAACAGCGTTATATTACCCAATCTTCTCTGCAACTGACGCGTTTCACTAACAGAGACAACCGTCTGTACTCCAAACTGGGCAGGAAGACCCCTTACAGAATGGTACCCCTTACAGAAAGGCAAACCGACAAACCCACAATTCAGTCTGTAATAACTTCAAGAATACTTGAAGTAACTTTAAAGGAGTCTTCAGGCAAAACCCTCCCCCCCCAGCTTCTACTTGCCGGGGATTTCCTCCAGCCCCTTACAACAGACATGTCCCACGCCGCAGCCCCAATCCCAGCCGCCGGCCCGGTGTCCCCGCCGATGCAGAGGCCGACCTCCTCTAGTGTGCAGGAGCCACTGTCAATCAAGTCCACGTCATCATCGGTGTACTTTGCAGGCTTGATTAACAGCGGCGCTCGCGCAGGTGCAGTAAAGACGACCCCGAGGTCACCCTCTGCACTGTCTGGTGGCTGAGCGCGGAGTGGGACTTGTCAGCTGCAAGGGGTGGAAGCAAGCCTGGGCAATGTTTACGTGGCCCGGGTCGCATTCTGCGGACCACGGGCAGCATTCTTAAAATTCCACCCCTCCCCTCCCTGTAAAACTGCGAGCGGGCAGCAGGGAAATTTGAAACTCACCTCGCTCACAGAAGTCCCGCGTCATGTCTCTATGGTAACAGGACGTCACACGATGTGACGTCAGAACGTGCCAGTGTATTACACGGTGGCTGACAGCGAGTAATATGCTGGCGCTTCTTAATGTCGTGTCATGTGACGTCCTGTTGCCATAGAGATGCGATGCGGGAATTCTGTGAGCGAGGCGAGTTTCAGATTCCCCGCTGGGAGGGGAGAACAGGTCAGAGGAACAGTTTGCAGCCACAATATTGCCGGTGTATGTGTACCGGCTTGGGGGAAACACAATGGGCAGCTTTCAATTTAAATCAAATAAAGTAAATCCTCTAATCCAAGAGTGTCAAATTCAATCACATAAGGGGCCAAAATCTAAAATCTTGTCTAAAGGTGGCCACTAACAGTCCAATTTCTAGCGAAAAATCGTTAGAGCGATCAGAAATTCTGATCGGATTGGTTGTAAATAATCTCAGTTGATGGGCACAATCGATAATGAACGATTATAAAAACAATCGTCCGATTAAATTTTCATTGAACCAAAATTTGGATTTTCTTGTTGCTCGTGATAGATAGGAAGCAATGATTGGTTAGTTTATGGTGTAGTGAACAATTTTTCGTCTGATCAGAATTTCTGATCGCTCGAACGATTTCTAGAAATGGGACCGTTAGTGGCTACCTTAAGTCGCGGGCCTAATTGTTTATTAAGATTTAACGTTTATTAACCGTCTCAAACTAAGTGGCATAAAAAAGGCAAGGAGGGCATTTGGCCCATGGGCACTGGGCATCATTCACAAAGCTTTTACACCTGTTTTCCTCTTATTTATGTTACTTTTTTTAAGCTCCAAAAGAGCAAAAATGTAATGTACTTAACCACTTCGGGACCACAGTCTTTTCGCCCCTTAAGGACCAGAGCCTTTTTCTCCATTCAGACCACTGCAGCTTTCACGGTTTATTGCTCGGTCATACAACCTACCACCTAAATGAATTTTACCTCCTTTTCTTGTCACTAATACAGCTTTCTTTTGATGCTATTTGATTGCTGCTGCGAGTTTTACTTTTTATTATATTCATCAAAAAAGACATGAATTTTGTCAAAAAAATGACTTTTTTAACTTTCTGTGCTGACATTTTTCAAATAAAGTAAAATTTCCTATACATTTGAGCGCGAAAGTTATTCTGCTACATGTCTTTGATAAAAAAAAAAACATTCAGTGTATATTTATTGGATTGGGTAAAAGTTATAGCGTTTACAAACTATGGTGCCAAAAGTGAATTTTCCCATTTTCAAGCATCTCTGACTTTTCTGCGCACCTGTCATGTTTCATGAGGGGCTAAAATTCCAGGATAGTACAAATACCCCCCAAATGACCCCATTTTGGAAAGAAGACATCCCAAAGTATTCAGTGAGAGGCATGGTGAGTTCATAGAAGATTTTATTTTTTGTCACAAGTTAGCGGAAAATGACAGTTTGTGACAAAAAAAAAAAAAAAAAAAAGTTTCCATTTCTTCTAACTTGCGACAAAAAAAAATGAAATCTGCCACGGACTCACTATGCTCCTCTCTGAATACCTTGAAGTGTCTACTTTCCAGAATGGGGTCATTTGTGGGGTGTGTTTACTGTCCTGGCATTTGGGGGGTGCTAAATTGTAAGCACCCCTGTAAAGCCTAAAGATGCTCATTGGACTTTGGGCCCCTTAGCGCAGTTAGGCCGCAAAAAAGTGCCACACATGTGGTATTGCCGTACTCAGGAAAAGTAGTATAATGTGTTTTGGGGTGTATTTTTACACATACCCATGCTGGGTGGGAGAAATATCTCTGTAAATGACAAATTTTTTATTTTTTTTACACACAATTGTCTATTTATAGAGATATTTCTCCCACTCAGCATGGGTATGTGGAAAAATACACCCCAAAACACATTATACTACTTCTCCTGAGTACGGCGATACCACATGTGTGGCACTTTTTTGCACCCTAACTGCGCTAAGGGGCCCAAAGTCCAATGAGTACCTTTAGGATTTCACAGGTCATTTTGAGAAATTTCGTTTCAAGACTACTCCTCACGGTTTAGGGCCCCTAAAATGCCAGGACAGTATAGGAACCCCACAAATTACCCCATTTTAGAAGAAGACACCCCAAGGTATTCCGTTAGATGTATGGTGAGTTCATAGAAGATTTTTTTTTTTTGTCACAAGTTAGCGGAAATTGATTTTAATTGTTTTTTTTCACAAAGTGTCATTTTCCGCTAACTTGTGACAAAAATAAAATCTTCTATGAACTCGCCATTCTCCTAACGGAATACCTTGGCTGTCTTCTTTCTAAAATGGAGTCATTTGTGGGGTTCCTATACTGCCCTGGCATTTTAGGGGCCCTAAACCGTGAGGAGTAGTCTTGAAACCAAATGTGGCAAAATGACCTGTGAAATCCTAAAGGTACTCATTGGACTTTGGGCCCCTTAGCGCACTTAGGGTGCAAAAAAGTGCCACACATGTGGTACCGCCGTACTCAGGAGAAGTAGTATAATGTGTTTTGGGGTGTATTTTTACACATACCCATGCTGGGTGGGAGAAATATCTCTGTAAATGACAATTATTTGATTTTTTTTACACACAATTGTCCATTTACAGAGAGATTTCTCCCACCCAGCATGGGTATGTATAAAAATACACCCCAAAACACATTATACTACTTCTTCTGAGTACGGCGATACCACATGTGTGACACTTTTTTGCAACCTAGGTGCGCTAAGGGGCCTAACGTCCTATTCACAGGTCATTTTGAGGCATTTGGATTCTAGACTACTCCTCACGGTTTAGGGCCCCTAAAATGCCAGGGCAGTATAGGAACCCCACAAGTGACCCCATTTTAGAAAGAAGACACCCCAAGGTATTCTGTTAGGAGTATGGTGAGTTCATAGAAGATTTTTTTTTTGTCACAAGTTAGCGGAAAATGACACTTTGTGAAAAAAAAAACAATACATATCAATTTCCGCTAACTTGTGACAAAAAATAAAATCTTCTATGAACTCATCATACACCTAAAAGAATACCTTGGGGTGTCTTCTTTCTAAAATGGGGTCACTTGTGGGGTTCCTATACTGCCCTGGCATTTTAGGGGCCCTAAACCGTGAGGAGTAGTCTTGAACCCAAATGTCTCAAAATGACCTGTGAAATCCTAAAGGTACTCATTGGACTTTGGGCCCCTTAGCACAGTTAGGCTGCAAAAAAGTGTCACACATGTGGTATCGCCGTACTCAGAAGAAGTAGTATAATGTGTTTTGTGGTGTATTTTTACATATAACCATGCTGGGTGGGAGAAATATCTCTGTAAATGACACATTTTTTATTTGTTTTACACACAATTGTCCATTTACAGAGAGATTTCTCCCACCCAGCATGGGTATGTGTAAAAATACACCACAAAACACATTATACTACTTCTCCTGAGTATGGCGATACCACATGTGTGACACTTTTTTGCAGCCTAGGTGCGCTAAGGGGCCCAACGTCCTATTCACAGGTCATTTTGAGGCATTTGTTTTCTAGACTGACTACTCCTCACGGTTTAGGGCCCCTAAAATGCCAGGGCAGTATAGGAACCCCACAAGTGACCCCATTTTAGAAAGAAGACACCCCAAGGTATTCCGTTAGGGGTATGGTGAGTTCATAGAAGATTTTATTTTTTCTCACAAGTTAGTGAAAAATGACACTTTGTGAAAAAAACAATAACAATCCAATTTCCGCTAACTTTTGACAAAAAATAAAATATTCTATGAACTCATCATACACCTAACAGAATACCTTGGGGTGTCTTCTTTCTAAAATGGGGTCACTTGTGGGGTTCCTATACTGCCCTGGCATTTTACGGGCCCAAAACTGTGAGTAGTCTGGAAACCAAATTTCTCAAAATGACTGTTCAGGGGTATAAGCATCTGCAAATTTTGATGACAGGTGGTCTATGAGGGGGCAAATTTTGTGGAATCGGTCATAAGCAGGGTGGCCTCTTAGATGACAGGATGTATTGGGCCTGATCTGATGGATAGGAGTGCTAGGGGGGTGACAGGAGGTGATTGATGGGTGTCTCAGGGGGCGGTTAGAGGGGAAAATAGATGCAATCAATGCACTGGGGAGGTGATCGGAAGGGGGTCTGAGGGGGATCTGAGGGTTTGGCCGAGTGATCAGGAGCCCACACGGGGCAAATTAGGGCCTGATCTGATGGGTAGGTGTGCTAGGGGGTGACAGGAGGTGATTGATGGGTGTCTCAAGGTGTGATTAGAGGGGGGAAATAGATGCAAGCAATGCACTGGCGAGGTGATCAGGGCTGGGGTCTGAGGGCGTTCTGAGGTGTGGGCGGGTGATTGGGTGCCCGCAAGGGGCAGATTAGGGTCTAATCTGATGGGTAACAGTGACAGGTGGTGATAGGGGGTGATTGATGGGTAATT
The DNA here is from genome assembly GCF_040937935.1 of Hyperolius riggenbachi. Classification (NCBI taxonomy): domain Eukaryota; kingdom Metazoa; phylum Chordata; class Amphibia; order Anura; family Hyperoliidae; genus Hyperolius; species Hyperolius riggenbachi. The sequence goes on along the minus strand of NC_090651.1, from coordinate 10,613,244 downwards.
AGTGGGTGTTTAGAGGAGAGAATAGATGTAAACAATGGATTTGGGAGGTGATCTGATGTCGGATCTGCGGGCGATCTATTGGTGTGGGTGGGTGATCAGATTGCCCGCAAGGGGCAGGTCAGGGGCTGATTGATGGGTGGCAGTGACAGGGGGTGATTGATGGGTGGCAGTGACAGGGGGTGATTGATGGGTGATTGACAGGTAATCAGTGGGTTATTACAGGGGAGAACAGATGTAAATATTGCACGGGCGAATTGATAAGGGGGGGGGGGTCTGAGGGCAATCTGAGCGTGTGGGCAGGTGATTGGGTGCCCGCAAGGGGCAGATTAGGGTCTAATCTGATGGGTAACAGTGACAGGTGGTGATAGGGGGTGATTGATGGGTAATTAGTGGGTGTTTAGAGGAGAGAATAGATGTAAACAATGGATTTGGGAGGTGATCTGATGTCGGATCTGCGGGCGATCTATTGGTGTGGGTGGGTGATCAGATTGCCCGCAAGGGGCAGGTCAGGGGCTGATTGATGGGTGGCAGTGACAGGGGGTGATTGATGGGTGGCAGTGACAGGGGGTGATTGATGGGTGATTGACAGGTAATCAGTGGGTTATTACAGGGGAGAACAGATGTAAATATTGCACGGGCGAATTGATAAGGGGGGGGGGGGTCTGAGGGCAATCTGAGCGTGTGGGCAGGTGATTGGGTGCCCGCAAGGGGCAGATTAGGGTCTAATCTGATGGGTAACAGTGACAGGTGGTGATAGGGGGTGATTGATGGGTAATTAGTGGGTGTTTAGAGGAGAGAATAGATGTAAACAATGGATTTGGGAGGTGATCTGATGTCGGATCTGCGGGCGATCTATTGGTGTGGGGGGGTGATCAGATTGCCCGCAAGGGGCAGATCAGGGGCTGATTGATGGGTGGCAGTGACAGGGGGTGATTGACGGGTGATTGACAGGTGATTGACAGGTGATTGACAGGTGATCAGGGGGGATAGATGCATACAGTACACGGGGGGGGGGTCTGGGGGGGGGTCTGGGGAGAATCTGAGGGGTGGGGGGGTGATCAGGAGGGAGTAGGGGGCAGATTAGGGACTTAAAAAAAAAATAGCGTTGACAGATAGTGACAGGGAGTGATTGATGGGTGATTAGGGGGGTGACTGGGTGCAAACAGTGGTCTGGGGGGTGGGCAGGGGGGGGTCTGAGGGGTGCTGTGGGCGATCAGGGGGCAGGGGGGGGGAAATCAGTGTGCTTGGGTGCAGACTAGGGTGGCTGCAGCCTGCCCTGGTGGTCCCTCGGACACTGGGACCACCAGGGCAGGAGGCAGCCAGTATAATAGGCTTTGTATACATTACAAAGCCTATTATACACTGTTGCAGCGGCGATCCGGATGCCAGTAACCCGCCGGCGCTTCCGAACGGCCGGCGGGTTACGGCGAACGGGGGGCGGAGCCAGTCCCCGGCGGCTGATCGCGTCACGAATGACGCGATCGCCGCATAGCCACTCCCGCAGCCGCCCCCGCCGATGGGCGTATTGCGGTCGTTTGGGACCGGTCTTTGCCGCCGCCCATCGGCTGGGGGCGGTCGTCAAGTGGTTAAGGTAAGAAAAGTAATACTGAAATTGAACGTAATCAGGTACAACTTACTTTGAGTGATTATTTTGCGTGTAAATGAACTGAAAGGTAATTTTTATCAATTAGGTGATAAATAATTCATGAGAAGTTTTGTGAATAGAGCCCATTGTGACACACCTATGCACTAATCCTATACAATAAAATCCGTGTTGCTGCGTCCAGCTGTCCCTGTTTTTCTTTGCTACTGCGCATGTGCGCAGCACGGACAGCTGGACGGGACCAGGGAGTAAGGCGGGCGGGCGGAGTGCATGCGCACTGGCAGCAGAAAGTAGACCTAGAGCCTGTTTTTAAACGGGCTTGGGTCTACTAGTCTATGAATATTACACGGTTTCCAGCTCTGTTCACACTTACCAATTCCCTGCCTTTTTAAATTGCGCTGCAGTGTTGCTTATTTCTGTGTGCAATTCTCATTTAATGCAAATCGATGGAAACGCATTTTGTTAATTGGATACATTACCATGTATACCAACTCTTTATCATGCACCAGCGTCTATAGTTTGTACTTCCCATTGTCTGTATTATGTACCCCTTTGTTTTGTGATTACTCTGTACAGCGCCACGGAATATGCCGCCGCTTTATAAAAATCAATAGTAATAATTATACTACATCCTCATTTAAAGAGGAACTCCAGTGAAAATAATGTAGTAAAAAAAAGTGCTTCATTTTTACAATAATTATGTATAAATGATTTAGTCAGTGATTGCTCATTGTAAAATCTTTCCTCTCCCCGATTTACATTCTGACATTTATCACATGGTGACATTTTTACTGTGGGCAGGTTATGTAGCTGTTTTGGCTGTTACAGACAGCTGTAAACAGCTAATTCCTGTCTGTGAACCGTGTTACATTGTAACAAACTGCCAAAAGTACCGCTGTCATCAGAGCTTCTTGTGGGAGGGGTTTAACCACAATATCAGTCATACAGCGCCCCCTGATGGTCTGTTTGTGAAAAGCATCATATTTCTCATGTAAAAGGGGGTATCGGCTACTGATTGGGATAAAGTTCAATTCTAGGTTGGAGTTTCTCTTTAAACTACCTTCATTGGCAAGTGCTGAAATATTGCAATCCAGAAGGAAAAATACATTGTCTAAAATAAAATTAAAAAAAAAACCCACAAAATGCAGATTAGGACAAACAAAAAAAAAATGCAGAGTGGGACGTGGAATTCGCATGGATAAGGGTGAGCGATGCCTTCTACATACAAGCTGCAACCGACAACCTATCAATTTCCAATTCAATGGCATCATTAGTGTATAATCGCCATGATATTAACATATGGAAGCTCTGATTTGTTGCGCACTCAGCAATGAGGCTGCAGGCAGGAAATCAGGACTTCTAGTGTTAATAATCTGTGTCAGGGCAGCGTATCTGGCTTCCACACATAAGTGACATTCCACAGGCCTGGCTGCATACCAGACCCCCCCCCACACACACACACACACAATACTACACTACACACAACGCTACACACACTACACTATACTAGTCACACACTACATCACACACACACACACTACACACACACACTACACTACACACAACGCTACACACACTACACTACACACACACACTACACTACACACAACGCTACACACACTACACTACACACACACACTACACTACACACAACGCTACACACACTACACTATACTAGTCACACACACACACACACACACACACTACACTACACACAACGCTACACACACTACACTATACTAGTCACACACTACATCACACACACACACTACACACACACACTACACTACACACAACGCTACACACACTACACTACACACAACGCTACACACACTACACTACACACACACACTACACTACACACAACGCTACACACACTACACTACACACACTACACTATACTAGTCACACACACACACACACACACACACTACACTACACACAACGCTACACACACTACACTATACTAGTCACACACACACACACACACACACACACACACACACACACTACACTACACACAACGCTACACACACTACACTACACACACACACTACACTACACACAACGCTACACACACTACACTATACTAGTCACACACACACACACACACACACTACTCTATACTACACACACACACACACACTACTCTATACTACACACACACACACACACACACACACACAAAACACAACACTACACTAATCACACACTACACACACAACACTAGTCACACCCACACACACTGTACACACAGCTAATGCTGCGAATACACCATGAGATTATTATTTATTTATTTTTTTAGCAGGTAGAAGACAGTTCAATAGGTAAATTCTGCCATGTCCGGTCTGATTTTTGATCATTTTCCTAATCGGTTTCTCATAGAAGTGAATGGAAATCGGTCAGAAAAACGTTTGGAAAATCGATCGGACAGTATATCTGCTGAAAAATCTCATTGTGTATTCCCAGCATAATGCCTGGTAAACCCCATGCAATTTTCACATCAAATTGACAGGAAATTTCTAGACATTCAATAATTTCCGACATGTCTGATCATCTTCTGATCGAGAAAAGGATCGATTGTGTGCCGTACCGATCATAAAATGAATCCCTTTCCTGATTGGAAGCAGATCAGACATGCTGAAAAATTATCAGGAAATTTCCTGTCGATCTTTACGTGAAAACTGTCTGGTGTGTACCAGGGGGGCAACTACAAATCATGGGGCCCCCAGCAACACTTTGATAGGGCCCCCAATGGTCAAACCCCTTCTCTTGGTGGCCCTCCCAGCCTGGGGGCGGGGCTTATCTCATAAGGGTCATAAGACAAGTGAGGCCATCAGGATCCTCACACCCATAACAAGTGTAGTCACAAAACTCCTGATCTGCAGTATAGCCCCCTGTATGGGAGGAAGGGAAGTTTAGTAGATGGGGCCCCCTGTGCAGTGTTCTCCTCAGGATCTTTTAGCCAGGCGCTCCACCCGGCTAATTTTGGTGAGCGCCCGGCTGTCATCGGTTTGCCTCCTCATCCTCCTCCTGTGCTGTAATCAGAGTTGTTGCTGCCCTTCATTCTCCCTTCGTGCCCCGCCCGGCTACTTTTTCATGCCACTCGGCTGGAAAAATACTCTGGGGAGAACACTGCTGCAGTTGCAGGGTCTGCTACCCTCTTGTTATGCCCCTGGTGTGTAACCATCCTAAGAACGAGCATGTCAATTAGAGTGCAGAAGATTTGGGCACAGCTGGCGCCACCTTAGACCATAATAGGAATTACAGCTATAGTGGCGCTCAGGGAGTAACTTCAGCGCAGCCAGAAGACGGAGCTGAAGTTACTTTCAAAACACTGCAAGTCGGCCAGCAGCAATAGCTGGAAACTGAATTACAAAATTCCCCACTATCCACGTGGACCTGGAGGGGGAATAGTAATTAACGCCGCCAGGACTTGTGCAGGAACAGGGTGAGCCGTATATCGGCTGTATCCTGTGTCGAAGTGTCCCAACGGCTATTTCTCGCGTACGCTCCTAAGAAAATGTATGAGCCCGGCGTACGACTTTCCTGCCCGGGTAAGGGGCAGGATGGATCCCAGGGACAGGGAGTACAGCTTACCTGCTCGGGTAAGGGAGGTGATGGTTCCTAGGGACAGGGAGTACAGCTTACCTGCCCGGGTAAGGGAGGTTCCCAGGGACAGGGAGTACAGCTTACCTGCCCGGTAAGGGAGGGGATGGTTCCCAGGGACAGGGAGAACAGCTTACCTGCCCAGGTAAGGGACTGGATGGTTCCCAGGGACAGGGAGTACAGCTTACCTGCCCGGGTGAGGGAGAGGAGGGTTCCCAGGGACAGGGAGAACAGCTTACCTGCCCGGGTGAGGGACAGGATGGATCCCAGGGACAGGGAGTACAGCTTACCTGCCCGGGTGAGGGAGGGGAGGGTTCCCAGGGACAGGGAGTACAGCTTACCTGCACGGGTGAGGGAGGGGATGGATCCCAGGGACAGGGAGTACAGCTTACCTGCCCGGGTGAGGGAGGGGAGGGTTCCCAGGGACAGGGAGTACAGCTTACCTGCACGGGTGAGGGAGGGGATGGATCCCAGGGACAGGGAGTACAGCTTACCTGCTCAGGTGAGGGAGGGGATGGTTCCCAGGGACAGGGAGTACAGCTTACCTGCTCAGGTGAGGGAGGGTTCCCAGGGACAGGGAGAACAGCTTACCTGCCCAGGTAAGGGACAGGATGGTTCCCAGGGACAGGGAGTACAGCTTACCTGCACGGGTGAGGGGGGGAGGGTTCCCAGGGACAGGGAGTACAGCTTACCTGCCCAGGTAAGGGACAGGATGGTTCCCAGGGACAGGGAGTACAGCTTACCTGCCCGGGTAAGGGAGGGGATGGTTCCCAGGGACAGGGAGTACAGCTTACCTGCCCAGGTAAGGGAGGGGATGGTTCCCAGGGACAGGGAGTACAGCTTACCTGCCCAGGTAAGGGACGGGATGGTTCCCAGGGATAGGGAGTACAGCTTACCTGCCCGGGTAAGGGAGGGGATGGTTCCCAGGGACAGGGAGTACAGCTTACCTGCCCAGGTAAGGGACAGGATGGTTCCCAAGGACAGGGAGTACAGCTTACCTGCCCAGGTAAGGGAGAGGATGGTTCCCAGGGACAGGGAGTACAGCTTACCTGCCCGGGTGAGGGACGGGATGGTTCCCAGGGACAGGGAGTACAGCTTACCTGCCCGGGTAAGGGAGGGGATGGTTCCCAGGGACAGGGAGTACAGCTTACCTGCCCAGGTAAGGGACAGGATGGTTCCCAGGGATAGGGAGTACAGCTTACCTGCCCGGGTAAGGGAGGGGATGGTTCCCAGGGACAGGGAGTACAGCTTACCTGCCCAGGTAAGGGACAGGATGGTTCCCAGGGACAGGGAGTACAGCTTACCTGCCCGGGTGAGGGAGGAGATGGTTCCCAGGGACAGGGAGTACAGCTTACCTGCTCAGGTGAGGGAGGGGATGGTTCCCAGGGACAGGGAGTACAGCTTACCTGCCCGGGTGAGGGAGGAGATGGTTCCCAGGGACAGGGAGTACAGCTTACCTGCTCAGGTGAGGGAGGGGATGGATTCCCAGGGACAGGGAGTACAGCTTACCTGCCCGGGTAAGGGAGGGGATGGTTCCCAGGGACAGGGAGTATAGCTTACTTGCTCAGGTGAGGGAGGGGATGGTTCCCAGGGACAGGGAGTACAGCTTACCTGCTCAGGTGAGGGAGGGTTCCCAGGGACAGGGAGAACAGCTTACCTGCCCAGGTAAGGGACAGGATGGTTCCCAGGGACAGGGAGTACAGCTTACCTGCACGGGTGAGGGGGGGAGGGTTCCCAGGGACAGGGAGTACAGCTTACCTGCACGGGTAAGGGACAGGATGGTTCCCAGGGACAGGGAGTACAGCTTACCTGCTCAGGTAAGGGACAGGGAGTACAGCTTACCTGCTCAGGTAAGGGACAGGGAGTACAGCTTACCTGCTCAGGTAAGGGACAGGGAGTACAGCTTACCTGCTCAGGTAAGGGACAGGGAGTACAGCTTAACTGCCCAGGTAAGGGACAGGATGGTTCCCAGGGACAGGGAGTACAGCTTACCTGCCCGGGTAAGGGAGGGGATGGTTCCCAGGGACAGGGAGTACAGCTTAACTGCCCAGGTAAGGGAGGGGATGGTTCCCAGGGACAGGGAGTACAGCTTACCTGCCCAGGTAAGGGACAGGATGGTTCCCAGGGATAGGGAGTACAGCTTACCTGCCCGGGTAAGGGAGGGGATGGTTCCCAGGGACAGGGAGTACAGCTTACCTGCCCAGGTAAGGGACAGGATGGTTCCCAAGTACAGGGAGTACAGCTTACCTGCCCAGGTAAGGGAGAGGATGGTTCCCAGGGACAGGGAGTACAGCTTACCTGCCCGGGTGAGGGACGGGATGGTTCCCAGGGACAGGGAGTACAGCTTACCTGCCCGGGTAAGGGAGGGGATGGTTCCCAGGGACAGGGAGTACAGCTTACCTGCCCAGGTAAGGGACAGGATGGTTCCCAGGGACAGGGAGTACAGCTTACCTGCCCGGGTAAGGGAGGGGATGGTTCCCAGGGACAGGGAGTACAGCTTACCTGCCCAGGTAAGGGACAGGATGGTTCCCAGGGACAGGGAGTACAGCTTACCTGCCCGGGTAAGGGACAGGATGGTTCCCAGGGACAGGGAGTACAGCTTACCTGCCCGGGTAAAGGACAGGATGGTTCCCAGGGACAGGGAGTACAGCTTACCTGCCCGGGTGAGGGAGGAGATGGTTCCCAGGGACAGGGAGTACAGCTTACCTGCTCAGGTAAGGGAGGGGATGGTTCCCAGGGACAGGGAGTACAGCTTACCTGCCCGGGTAAGGGAGGGGATGGTTCCCAGGGACAGGGAGTACAGCTTACCTGCCCGGGTAAGGGAGGGGATGGTTCCCAGGGACAGGGAGTACAGCTTACCTGCCCGGGTAAGGGAGGGGATGGTTCCCAGGGACAGGGAGTACAGCTTACCTGCCCGGGTAAGGGAGGGGATGGTTCCCAGGGACAGGGAGTACAGCTTACCTGCCCGGGTAAGGGAGGGGATGGTTCCCAGGGACAGGGAGTACAGCTTACCTGCACGGGTAAGGGACAGGATGGTTCCCAGGGACAGGGAGTACAGCTTACCTGCCCGGGTAAGGGAGGGGATGGTTCCCAGGGACAGGGAGTACAGCTTACCTGCCCGGGTGAGGAAGGGGAGGATTCCCAGGGACAGGGAGTACAGCTTACCTGCACGGGTAAGGGAGGGGATGGTTCCCAGGGACAGGGAGTACAGCTTACCTGCCCGGGTAAGGGAGGGGATGGTTCCCAGGGACAGGGAGTACAGCTTACCTGCCCGGGTAAGGGACAGGATGGTTCCCAGGGACAGGGAGTACAGCTTACCTGCCCAGGTAAGGGACAGGATGGTTCCCAGGGACAGGGAGTACAGCTTACCTGCCCGGGTAAGGGAGGGGATGGTTCCCAGGGACAGGGAGTACAGCTTACCTGCCCGGGTGAGGGAGGGGATGGTTCCCAGGGACAGCGCCCGGCTCAGGCGTCCCGGCAGGGAGGAGGAGGAAGATTTGCGCGGGGTGTGGTTCATCTGTTGGTTCAGCAGCTGCATGAGTCCCGGCGGGGTACACAGCAGGGCGGTCGGCGGCTCCGGCAGTGTGAAGCCAGTCCTCATTTTCCCAGACGCAGAGATGAGCTCACCGGAGAGGAACCTGGAGATGGAAGGAGGAGGCTGAACAACGGTCACATGAGAAGTACAAGAAAACAGCGAGCAGAGGAGGCAATGTACTTTCTGTGGCACAAAGGCAGCCCTCTTGTTTCTGAGTCATGGGGTAGCCATCCTGTCTCTTACTCAAAAGGGACAATTCATCTTTTTTCTAAATCATAGGAGTAGCCATCTTGTTTCTGAGGCATAGGGACAGCCATCTTGTTTGAGGCATAGGGGCAGCCATCTTGTACCTGGGGCATAGGGACGGCCATCTTGTTTGAGGCATAGGGGCAGCCATCTTGTACCTGGGGCATAGGGGCGAACATCTTGCATGCTGCAAATTCTGAATAGGACATTCCCTGCACCTTTTTTGGACTCATTTAATTGCTGCTTTTAAGTCCTCGGACATAAAAGGTTTATATGAGGCAGGTGCAGAAGGCCGGACAGTGTTCCTCAAGTTTACTTCAAAGACCAAATAAAGTTTAACTGTTTAGACCTGTCCAGGGGCTGAACAAACATTACCAATCACCCGAGTCCGTTAATCCGCCAACTAGACTATGGGAATTTCAGGAAAGCCCCAGTAATACAATTGCTTGTCAGTTTATTTTCACTTTAATGTTTACTTTCAAGTCAATGGGAACCGCTACATATAAAAAAAACAGATACTTACCTAAGGAGAGGGAAGGCTTGAGGCCCTGATGAGCCCTCCCTCTCCTCTCCCAGTGCCCATGATGCTGCGCTGTCCCCGGGAGCAGTATTTGGCTAATTGGTCAAATACTGCTCCTTCCGCCGGAGAAGGTGACTTCAGAAAGTCTTCGGTGGCCCGAGTACTCCCAAAGACAGGCTGCTACACACTGCGCACGCGCGAGCGCTCTAGTGCACGTGCAGGTGGGAGCCGCCTGTCTTCGGGAGAACTCGGCCCCCGAAGTGCCCCACGGCGGGGGATTTGCACGGGGGAGCCAGCGCTGCACCGAGGGTATCGGGAGAAGAGAGGGCAGGCTCAATAGTACCCAGAACCTTCCCTCTCCTTAGGTGAGTAACTGGTTTCTTTTTTTTATCAAGCAGTTCCCAAATACTGAAAAAAAACCCTATAACCAGTTTTAAATGTCCCTTCTTTTTAATTACCTAATAGCTGAAGATCCCATGGCTGTCTCTTGCAACTGTATTAACAGTTCAGGTACCTTTTAAGGACACCTGAAGTAAGAGAAATATGGAGGCCATTTTTTTTTCTTTTAAATAATGCAGAATGCATGGTTGTCCTGCTGATCCTCTGCCTCTAATACTTTTAGCCATAGCCCCTGAACAAGCATGCAGATCAGGTGCTGTGACTGGAGTGTGACTCTGGATTAGCTACATGCTTGTTTCTGGTGTGATTCAGACACTACTGCAGCCAGATGGATCAGCAGGGCTGCCAGGCAACTGGTATTGTTTAAAAGGAAACATATGGCAGCCTCCATTTCACTCTTAGCTCGGATTCACTTTAAAACAAGTCCAATGAAACCTGTTTCTCAGAGAAGCCAATCAGAACGTTTGTTAATAGCTGCACTTGTAGCAGTGAGTGAATATTCCCCTCTGCTCTGACTTCTGGCAGCACCTGTCTGATTCCTGCAGCTGCAGTGATGGCTCAGAGCTGGGGATCAGGGCTGTTGTCCCGTCTTGTGTCACAGCTGTCCTGGGCTCTGCGAACACATCAGACGCCTGTCTGCTCATGTCAACAATGCGACCCTTCACAGACCGCAGGCGCTGCAGCAGCTGAGAGCGGCCTGGTGTCACCGTACAATCAGCAGCAGCTGAGAGCGGCCTGGTGTCGCCGTACAATCAGCAGCAGCTGAGAGCGGCCTGGTGTCGCCGTACAATCAGAAATCTGTTCTACCAGCAGCTGAGACGCCGGACGGGCACAGCCGGGATACACAGAGCTCACATCAATAACGTGCCAGTTACTCGGCAATAGCTGCAGTGTATCCCTGGCTCCAGGTATGCAGGCCTGCCAGATCATCCAGCACAAAGATGTGATATATAAAGGAGCAGATCTTTCTTTACTTGGCAATGTCTGGGCATTAGTGATGGTCAATGAGAGATGGTAATCATTTTGTCCTGGACACAAGAAACTCCCTCCGTCCCTCTCCATGGCAACAGAATAGGTCATTAGCCTCTATGCTAGCAACATGTCTGTACAGAACTGTCACCCCAGTTATTGAGTCCCGATATAGCAGGAGACAGTATCTGTGCGTTTGTACCAGGGCTGTGGAGTCGGAGTCAAGGAGGGTACCTGGAGTCAGAGTTGGAGGTTTTATAAACCGAGGAGTCAGAGTTGGGAGTGGGATGATTTTTGTACCAAATCCATAGCCCTGGTATTAGACTAAGGAGTCGGAGTCGAGGAGTCTGAGCCATTTTGGGTACCTGGAGTTGGAGTCAGATGATTTTTGTACAGACTCCACAGCCCTGGTTTGTACACATCTTAATGGCGCGCTGCGTACAAGCTCGTCTGATCAGTATCTAACGGATCATCTTAATGGCACGCTGCGTACAAGCTCGTCTGCTCAGCAGCTAACGGATCATCTCTGCTGGCCACAGGAGGTCGAGGCCTCTAAACACATGAAAGTACCTCAGTCAAGAACTGTCTTGCATGTGCGACCCGGAGGCAGGTTTCACACTGCTAACCGGCGTTTTTGGTGCAGTGGTCGCACTACCAAAAACAAGCCTTAGGGGATTAGTGCATTAATACGCAGTAATACCAGTCGGGCAGCGGGAAGTGAGGCTCTCTATCGCTTCCTGTGGCCGAAGAAAGGAACTGCACGGAGGCGTATTGCTAAAACACACTTCCACGCATGCGCGCAGCGCTAACGCGAGACATTTTTACAGTTACGAGTCGCCATAGAGGTACATGACTTATGGCCCGCAGCACGAATTGAAGGTAACGTAGGTAGACGCTCGGGTCGGGGATGCAGGGAAACCGTCACTTCCATCGCATCGTGCTGGTATGAAAATCCCCATAGACTTTCATTGGCGTAGCGGTGGCCTGCGGTGAAACCACACCAGTGTGAAAGCGCAGTGAAGCGAGCAGAAATTAAAAAAAAAAAAAAAAAAAAAAGATACTCACCTATGTAGAGGAAGGGCTGGGGATCCCAAAGAGCCGTCCTGGTCCTCTTTCCAATGCTGCCGCCCCTCCCCCAGGTCGGGTACAACTCTGGCCCTCCTCGAGCAGTGGGGACATGAGGGAGTCCGGGCTCTTGCCGTGCGGAGGCGCCCATCTTCAGAAGTACCCAGGGACGGGAGGGCTTCCAAAGGCGCGTCATTTCAATGGGGAGCAGCTGTAGATCAAATGCACAGAGAGAGGACTGGGAGCGCTCTATGGAAACCAGCCTTCCCTCACATAGGCGAGAATCTGACTTGTTTTTTACAGGTCACTTCATGTTTACTTTAAAGAGATGGCCAACATTTCGGAGCCGCGTAGGACCCCTAGGCAAAGATCTGATCCCAGACAAGACCCATTTCTGTCAGTGAGAGAGTGTTAGAGGAGCCAGACTCCCACTTCCTATGCAGGAACTTTTGAACAGCAGCAGACAGATCTTTGCCTCCGAGAAAATATTGCCTTGATAAAGGGGTCATACGCTGCTCCGAAACGTTGGCCATATTTTTTACATGAAACCATGTGCCAGCTTTCTTCCTTGTTGAATACTGCATAGAGGGCGTCATCCCTCTTTTCAGCTGTCACACTTCCCTTATTGACCTGAACTTTGATCGTGTTGTGAGTGCGAGACAATACTACCAATGTGTTACTTTAAAGAGACACTGAAGTGAAAAAAAATATTATGATATGATTTGTATGTGTAGTACAGCTAAGAAATAAAACATTAGGAGCAGAGACGTAAGTCTAATATTGATTCCAGTACAGGAAGAGTTAAACTCCAGTTATCGATGCAAATAAGCCATTGGGCATCACGACTTTCAAAGTCGCAGAAAGCTCTGTCTTCTGAAGCTTGTTATCTCAACTGTCAGTCACTGTATTTTCTTTTTCTATCCAGAGGACAAGTCAAAATTTCACTGGCCTGCTCTGTAAAATCATTTAGAATTCTGAGTAGGGTGTAGATAATGATGCAATGTTATAAAAAAACACTATATAACTATAAATAAAAATAGAATATTTTCTTTGCTACTAATGTTCTAGTAATTATCCGTACTACACAACCAATTCATTATATCATAATTCATTTATTTTTTCGCTTCAGTGTTTTTTTAAAGAGAGTCTGAAGGCAATTTTAAAATAAAAAACAAACCGATACTCACCTAAGGAGAGGAAGGCTCTGGGTCCGAATAAGCCTTCCCTTTCCTCTCCTCTCCCAGTGCCCGCGTCCCCTGCGAGCTCCCCCATTGGCAGTCCATGACCAATCACCAGGTTGGGGAGAAACTTGGAAGCACTTGGGCCAGAAGCCGCTTCCTCAGAGGCACACAGGGTGCAAAGGTATCAGGAAAGAGTCATACAGTGCATGGCAACCCGCTATCTGTAATTCTGTATTAAAAATTGTCCACCAGAAATCCATGCTTTCCCCACGAGGAAAAGGATGCTGCACTTGGGCTTCCGAAGTTGAGCTGCTCCATACTGCGCAAGCGCCATCATGCGTGAGCAGTACGGAGCTTCATGCGTGAGCAGTACGGAGCTTCATGCGTGAGCAGTACGGAGCTTTATGCGTGAGCAGTACGGAGCTTCATGCGTGAGCAGTACGGAGCTTCATGCGTGAGCAGTACGGAGCTTCATGCGTGAGCAGTACGGAGCTCCGTGCGTGAGCAGTACGGAGCTCCGTGCGTGAGCAGTACGGAGCTTCATGCGTGAGCAGTACGGAGCTTCATGCGTGAGCAGTACGGAGCTTCATGCGTGAGCAGTACGGAGCTTCATGCGTGAGCAGTACGGAGCTTCATGCGTGAGCAGTACGGAGCTACCGGTCTTCAGAAGCCAGAGAGTTTCCAAAGACTGCCGAAGTCTCTCCCGGCAGGAGATACAAACTGTGCAGCCTGCGTGGGACTGAGGACACCGGGAAGGCTCGTTAGAACCCAGAGCCTTCCGGCTCCTTAGGCGAGTATCTGTTTCTTATTTTAAAATTGCCTTCAGATTTACTTTAAGTTTACATCTCACTGACCATCAATCCTTTGGCAAGACATTACAGGTTACACTCAAAAAATTAGGATATCATGCTTAAAAGTCCATTTATCTCAGTAATTCACTTAAAGTGAACCAGAGACGAAGCACCCTCATGTATTTTACCATATATATCAGTGGGAACATTAGAGAAAACACCTACCCTGCTCTCCGTTTCATTCTTCACTGATCAGCCTGCTTGTTATCAGCCCTGATAAAATCCCCGACTGTGCATTCAGTCAGAATTTGCTATAATGACTCAGCTATAATGATTTCTGAGCAGAGCCACAAGGGGGCAGACTTGGGCTTGAAAAGACATCAGAGAAGACAGACTCAGCTATAATGATTGCTGAGCAAAGCCAGACTGAATGCTCAGTCAGGGATTTTATCAGGGCTGATAACAAGCAGGCTGAGCAGTGAAGGATGAAGCAGAGAGCAGGGTAGGTGTTTTCTCTCATGTCTCCAACTGATATATATGGTAAAATACACAATGGTACTTAGTCTCTGGTTCACTTTAAAACGTAACCTAACTTAAAAGGTGAAACTATTATATGAAACAAGACTTATTACATGCAAGTCGAGATATTTCAAACCTTTATTTGTTATAATGTTGATCATTAAGGCTTACAACTTATGGAACCCCCAAAAATCAGAATCTCACCCCATTAGACTATTGTGAAAATGTTCAATATTCTCAGCTCAAAGTGTCGGACTCTAATCAGCCAATTACTCCAAAACACCTGCAAAGGGCTCCTATTTCATATATTAGTTTCACCTTTTAAGCTGAATTACTGAAATAAATGAACTTTTGTACAATATTCTCATTTTTCAAGTTTCATCTGTAAATACTGTACAAGCAAAAATTACTTAGAGGATACAGGAAAAAACACACAAAAAAAAAACCACACATCTAAATCAAATAAAGTCAAACATGAAAAAGCAGCATGAAAGAAAAGGCTGAGTGTGGATGTACCACCTGACAACAGGAAACACGCACAGGTAATGAGAACATGAGCCGAGCACAGCATACAGACACTGCGACCACCACATGACTGCAGTAATATGACGCATAGCGCCAGAATAAGCGACCTTCAGTCCATGCCGCGACCGCCCAACACTGATGTCTTCTGGTGATTGGTCAGAACTTCTGTCAAACCAAGGACAGGTTTGAGAAACACTGCGCTAAATGCTACAAGAGCTGCCATTTTATGCGGGTGCCGCAGAGGGGGGGGGGAGACACAGCAGCTCTGAGCATGTAAAAACCATTTCAGCAATCTTATGCTGGGAATACACGTTACGTTTTTCCCGTTCGATTATGCGCGCGATCGATTATGCTAGTTTTATGCGCCGGATCGAGCCGGTGCATCCCCACTCGTCCGCGCAGATCGATTGCCGCTCATCCCCGCCGGCGCTTCCTAATCACCGCTCGATTCCCTGCCATTGTCCGCCGGCGGGAATCAAGCGGGCGCGGGACGAGCGTCTTGATCGGGCCAGCTGAATATTATCAGCTGGCCGGATAAGCTGGTCGATACACGGTACAGAAACGTACCGTGTATCCCCAGCATAAGCCATTCGATTTTCTGCTCAATTCTCTTATCTTACGCTCCTTTTTCTTATCTTTTATCCATTCACTTCTATGAGAAATCGAGTGGAACATTGGACATGTCGGAATTTTATCAAAGGCATCTATCGGAACGATTGTTCTTAAAAACGTAACGTGTATTCCCAGCATAATGCCTAGTACACATCATACAATTTTCTGTAAAGGCCCGTCTGCACGAGGCGATCCGGCGGCTCGATTCGGCGCCGGATCGCCTCTTCCGCATCCCTACGCGTACCTGCCGCGTCCCCGCTCGGATTCGATTCCCCGCTCGTCCCCGCCGGCGCCGCTTATCTTCCGCTCGATTCCCTGCCATTGTCCCCTCGCGGGGAATTGGCAGTGGCAAGATCCGACCTGTCAGATCTTATCAATCGAGCCGCATCAGCGGTTCGATTGATAAGTTACATCGGCACGTCATCTGCACGTGTAGATGTAGCTTAGGATTTGCCTGCCAGATAGATAATTTCCAACATGTTGGAAATTATCTATCTAACCATCTATCTGTCTAGCAATTAGGCATTGTTCTATTAAGCAGGAGATAAACAGAGATAAACAGAAGACAATGCACCAGAGAGAATGACCATTCTCTACCAGTACTGTACAGGAAATAATCAAATTACAGAAAATTGTATGGTGTGTACTAGGCATCAGGGTCCCCTCTTTGAAAATAGTTTAGTCTGCCCCCCCCCCCCATTTTCAGAGAACAGAAAAGTGACAGACGGGTTTTAGGATGCAGAACTCACAGGACAAAACATAGAATCATTGTCACACATGAGTATAAGACCCACAGTTTCATGTGTTTGTAAATAGTGGTCCTTCAATCAAGGGAGCCCGAGGTGAGAGAGGTATATGGAGGCTGCCATATTTATTTCCTTATAAGCGATACCAGTTGCCTGGCTGCCCTGCTGACCCTCTGCCTCTATTACTTTCAGCCATAGCCCCTGAACAAGCATGCAGCAGATCAGGTGTTTCTGACATTATTGTCAGATCTGACAAGATTAGCTGCCTGCTTGTTTCAGGTGTGTGATTCCGACACTACAGCCAGAGAGATCAGCAGGACTGCCAGGAAACGGATGATTTAAAAAGGAAATAAATATGGCAGCCTCCATATACCTCTCAGTTCAACATTCTTGAAAGTTTTTAGCAGAGTCAGTGACTGTCAATGACATGCAAACTATTCACAGTGGATAAAAAGGTTATGGTAATAGTATGCAAAGTTAGGCAGCTGCGACTGTGTACATGATTGTTCCAATTAAAGTGGACCTGAATTCTTGCACAGGACAGGAGGAAAACAGAGAGGAATGCACCCTGTGTGTATTTAGAGAGTTTAGCCTATTTAATTCATCTGTGACTAATCACAGGCTGTAATTTGATCTCTCCCATGTCACATGACTGCCACGGCAGATACGGCCATTTGAAAGCACAGGAGGTGAACAATAGGTCTGCTTCCATGAAAGCAGGAAGTAGACACACTGCAGATTTATTGCAGGACTTGCATCAGCTGCAACAAAGAAATGTTTATCAGTGAGAGCCCATTTCCACTATCGCGAATTCGCATGCGTTTTTCGCATGAAAATTCGCATAGCAATACAAGTGAATGGGCCTGTTTCCATATGTCAGGATTCCTTTGCGTTTTTCTGTGCAGAAAAAAATTCGCATGGCAGAGCCATCAGAATTCGCATACCGCATACCGCTATGCGAATAGCATACAATGTATTAATAGGAAATTCGCATGCGGTTTGGCTATGCGAATTTTCATGCATTTTTTACCGCGGCGATTCGCACCGCACAAGTGGAAATGCAGCCTAAAAGTTATGCTGTTGATTTTCTTTTAGGCTGGTTTCACAGTGGGACGTTACAGGCGCACGTTAGAGCAGCCTGTAACGCACCCCACTGCACAGCAATGAAAAATCAATGGGGCTGTTCACAGTGCGGACGTTGCGTTACATAGTAACGCTGCGCCACCAGACAACGTACTGCATGCAGTACTTTGTAAGCGGCAGAGCCGCGTTAGACTGCTTGCACATGCTCAGTAACATTGGGGAGGAGCGGAGAGCGGCCAGGCACATGGCTAATTAATATTCACTGCACTCAGTAACATGCAGTGTTTACTTCTTGGAACGGCCGCTCTGTGCGGCGATTGGCCGGCGGGACCACGTGATGCTGCATGCGTCCAAGAGTGCGCATTACGGCATCACGGACGCCAGAGTGAGCTGCACAACGCGGCTCACTCTGACGTCCAAAGCAGGGAGCACCAGGCGTTGTGTTAGGGGCACGTTATGCGACCATAACGTCCCCTAAAACGCAACGTCCTGGTGTGAAACCAGCCTTAGAGTAGAGTGAAGGTTCGCTTTAAAGCTGCCTAAATTTACATCCACTCTGAAGAGCTTGCATCTTATTGACTAGGGAGGGCGAGATCAAGATTCTAGAAGGATCAGGCAGGATTTGGTAGGTAGCCCATCTACGTCATTGGCAACACAATTATCATATAAGAAATTCATAATTAACCCCTAAGGAAATGTCAATGACATGCAAATAATTCAGAGTCAATAAAAATCTTATGCAGCCAGCTGCTTTTAGCCGGGCTTTTTTTCAGGGCTGTGGAGTCGGTCCAAAAATCCACCGACTCCGACTCCTCAGTTTAGGATTCCAACGACTCCGACTCCTCTAATTTGCATATTACAATTTTGTTGATTAAAAGTATGTAACATGAAATTCGTCTCTTAACTGCCAACGCTTAGGAATTTTACAAGACAACTGAAGTGAGAAGGATATGTAGACTACTATATTTATTCCCTTTAGACTAAAACTAGTCCTTGGTAAGAGTACTTGTAAAAGGTACAAACCGGAACAAAGAACATCTATCAGGCCCTAGGCAATGTAAGTGTGGGTACATGTAAGAATGATGTGCAGGTACTCTGCAGGGGAATGAGGAGATTGTAAACAGACAACACCTCTGTATTCAATGTGCACAGCATTCTCAGTGGATTCCCTGCAGCTCTGTGGGGAGAGCATATGTAGAGTATAGTACTACTGTGTAACAAAGTAAACCTGAGACAGATGAAATTAAAGTTTTATACATACCTGGGGCTTCCTCCAGCCGCCTTCAGGATAATCAGTCCCTCGTTGTCCTCCTCCACCACCTGGATCTTCTGCTATGAGTCCAGGTACTTGAGCCAGTCAGGCGTAGTGCGCATGCACACACTCCGCCGCCAGGAGCATACTACACCTGTGCAGCACTATTGCGCAGGTGCAGAATGTTCCTGGCTGTGGGAGCGGCATGCGGCCGGACAGCGCTGACTGGCTGAATTACCAGGACTCATAGCAGAAGATCCGGGTGGTGGAGGACAGCAAGGCACTGATTAGCCTGAAAGGGGGCTGGAGGAAGCCCCAGGTATGTATAAAACTTTACTTTTCATCCGTCTCAGTTACCCTTTAATTTGTAGTCACCAAACCAAAATTTTAATAACATATAAAATTATTTGATTTCATCAGCAAAGGGAGTGCATACATTTGCATAAATCAGCATCAATGCAGAATTATTTCCATCTCGTTGACCATCTCTATTAGTGACACAGCTACACATCAGGCTTTATTCTTACAGCATAGATGTAATTTAGTGTATATATAAGAGATTCCTGTGTACACATCATATATACAGTCACAATCAGATATGTATATCTGACCTTAAAAATACGGGGACTGCTTTATTGAAGCAGCACAAGTAACTAATTTTGATTGGTTTATTTCATTTTTGTGGAGTAAGCATAGCGATTACTGTATATATACATTATTTTTAATGACTATTATCTGAGAAATAGAACATTTTATCATATTTTCTATTTTAATTACAGTTACAAATTCATTAGGAGTCGGTGCATTTTTTCCCCGACTCCAGGCACCCAAAATTGCCCGACTCCACAGCCCTGGCAGTTTCCTACCTGCATAAAATTAGCATCAACTCAGAACATTTCATTGAAAGCAGTAATCTGGTTGGATACATGACTAGTTAATATACATGTATAAATAATAAGGACCCCCCGATTGCTGCGCTGATCCTTCTTTGCGATCTCGATTGACTTAGAGCAAATAATCGGCATTTGCGTTACGTCCGCCGGCACACGTGTGACGTGGCACAGACGCATGCGCTGTGAAAGCACGGCTACTGGAGGCGGTCAGGTTTCTTAAACAAGCATGGAGACTTTTTATTTCAATAACATGATAAAAAGCAGCTGCCAATACAAGCAGTACAAAAAGCATTCATAAATAATCAGAACAGCAAAAGAAATGGGTACAGCATGACAGGAGGGAAAGCATGACAGGAACATGGCAGCCAGGGGAGAGCATGACAGGAACATGGCAGTCAGGGGAGAGCACGGCATCAGCAGCACAACACTGAGCAACGACAGTCTCAAGAGCTAGAGTACATCTACTACTGTGTGCTGATAACTCCAGCAATCAGAGCATATACCGGCTTTATTCATTCCACCCTCATCAACCCCAGTGTGTATAAGCTGCTATACTGTGCGTAAACTAGCTGCAGTGTGTGCTGATCTCTGCTACCTCCAGTGTAAGCTGTTACTTGGTGCCTGTACTTATAGTAAACTAGCTGCAGCGTTTGCTGACCTCTGCTACCTCCAGTAAGTACAGTATAAGCTATTACTCTGTGCCTGTACTGATAATAAACTAGCTGGTGCAAGTTCTGTTCCCTGCTACCTCCAGTATGTACAGTGTAGGCTGTTACTCTGTGCCTGTACTGATAGCAAACTAGCTGCAGCGTGTGCTGATCTCTGCTGCCTCCATTATGTACAGTATAAGCTGTTACTCTGTGCCTGTACTGATAGTGAACTAGCTGCAATGTGTGCTGGTCTCTGCTGCCTCCAGTGTATACAGTATAAGCGGTTACTCTGTGCCTGTACTGATAGTAAACTAGCTGCAGTGTGTGCTGATCTCTGCTACCTCCAGTATGTACAGTATAAGCTGTTACTCTGTGCCTTACTGATAGTAAACTAGCTGCAGTGTGTTCGGATCCCTGCTACCTTCAGTATATCAGTTACTCTGCACTTATACTGTGCTATGAAGCTGTTCACTGTTTTGGGCTGGAGTCATTTTTTTGTAATATACACAAAAAAGTGAGATGCTTGTATTTTTAGACAATAACTACAATCTGTGAAGATGGGTACACTGCACCTGGGCCTCATTTTAGACTATTTTAAGCACACTTTAGTAGATGTACACTAACAGTTGAAGTACATCTGTCACTAGAGAGAACGCCGCCATCCTGACCTCCTCATTGAATATCTCCCAGGCAGAATACTTTCTAAATAACTCTCCCTGACATGATATACATGTTCCTGACGGATGATTAAGAAAGTACTCATGGCAGAGGATAAGCAATAAATCTGTACAAATAACCTTTTAGAGGGAGGTGAAGATTGCAGTCTCTCTAGTGCTCTAGTTACAGGTATACTTTACAGGTAAGTATATATACGCACTCCGCAGATATCCTTCCCCCGGGAACCTGTGTTTCAGCGAAGTTCCCAGCGAGCGGATACACTGCAGCCAGCACACAGAACACCTGCATGACATATCTGCACAACACAAGCACTTTAAATGATAAAAATACAGTGTGTCCGCCCTACGAACCAGGAGAGCTCGGTCCCCGGCTCGGCATAGAGGGACACAGGCTGACCGTGGTGAGGCACGCTGTGCTTAGCCAAACTTGTACCAGGTGAGACCTGTCCTGGGACATCGTTCCCTTCTATCAAATACACTGTTCAGCGCGCCCCCTTTTTTCTTTTTATCTGCAGTGGCTATCTGGGGAGCAGCCGAGCGTTACTACTGGTGGCCTGATCGCACCCGGGGATGATCCACTACCCCATTTGTATCTATAAAAATACAGTGTTACACCACAGGAACACAGATCGTGGCAATAATACAACCAAAAACCCAGTCTGACCCAGGCTCAGCTCAGAAGCCACGCAACTGGAATTGCTTAGAAGAAGATGGCAATCTCCTTATTTCTCTCAATTTAGGTTGCCTTTAATGCAGATTTTTAAATGAAATTTAATAAGAAATGGTATTTATAAAGCGGTGATGTGATTGCTGCCCAGCCCAACTGACAAGAAACCAAACGCATATCAAAGAGAGGACACCTCCCCCGAGAAGCCGGGAAACCAGAGGCAAGTCAGAGAGGACACCTCCCCCAAAGAGCCGGGAAACCAGAGGCAAGTCAGAGAGGACACCTCCCCCGAGGAGCTGGGAGAGGAAACCTCCCCCGAGGAGCTGGGAGAGGAAACCTCCCCCGAGGAGCCAAGAAAGGAAACCTCCCCCGAGGAGCCAAGAAAGGAAACCTCCCCTGAGGAGCCAAGAAAGGAAACCTCCCCCGAGGAGCTGGGAAACTAGAGGCAAATAAGTCAGATTACATGCAATTTAATTTACATGCAATTTACACACCCCAATGAGTTCTGGGTTACCATGAGCTTGCTGGTTAGTCTGTACATGCAATTTAAGGGTGAGAATATGCAGCTTGAAAACAACCAACCCAAATAGCCAGGGCTTTCTGTACGGATTCTCTGTGGGTTGGGTTATGCGTTTAGGTAATTGGCTTTAGGTAATTAAGGCGCCTGAGTTCCCACGATCAGTGCAGCCTTCTGTGCGTTGTATTGCTACGTATGGCCGTGTAGTTGTGGCCTGGGCTGGCATGCAATATAAAGTATACCCCATTCACTACAGCAAGCGGCGCCATATTGCATGAAAAGCCGCACCGTGAGTTCCGATCGCTCATTTCATAGCAACGCACAAACGGTGAATCGGGATCTTCACTACATATGCTGCTGTCAGTTCCAGCATTAGGGCCGAGCGTATAATGTGAATGAGGCCTAACATGCAGTCCCTGGTCTGGCCTACACCCGACTATGTTTTCCAGTAGTTTTCCAGTGGGGATGGTCAAGAAGATGCAAATAATTTTGAGTTGATTCAGGATTATTCTAATTTTATACACAGCTTGAAAATGGCCCAAATTTTACCTCAGCAGGATTTGATTGATTCATTTTCAAGCGGCAAAAATGTGCCTAGTGCTGCATCAACTCGAAATACTTTGCATCACATCGGCCAACCCTAATCTCCAGGTCCTGGTGTGGCCAATTTATCGCACCACCTGCATCCCAGAATCCTGATGTGTGAGCCAGAACCAAGCAGACCTATGCTAATTAGGAAGGACCAATATATGCACATTTTTCTGAGTTTATGCAAATGTATGCAGTTTCAAAATGGACCAATTGAAACCTGGGTTTAAATTGATTGGTCCATTTTCAAAGTGCATATATTTGCATACAAAATTGCATCAACTCGGAAATATTTGCATCTCCAGGATCAGGGATGATCAGGGTATTATGCTAATACCCTAATAGGTGTTCACTAACAAGTCAAAACAGAAAAAAAAAAAAAAAACCACACACAAATCCTTTATAGAACATAAAAGAAATGGTCCTTCCATGCTCCTTCCACGCCTGTGCACCACAGATTATTACAATGATTAAATAAGTATAAATAACACCACAATACGCAAAAATCACTTATAATATATTCTATACCTACCTCAATATTTTGTGAATTAACTTGTGCCTTTTCATTACATTTTATGATTGTTATATTGTGTCCATCAAAACAAACAAATTAACACAATTAAGAAAAAATGTATAGCAAATAAAATGCATCATAGCTTGCGATAGACCTCCCAGCCTGTAGGTGTCCCTGCTATCTGAAACGTGCATGTGTGGCAGTCTGGAGCTTCTAGCAACACAAGCAAACAGTGCTATGATGTGACACAGCGGACTGAGGATACAGCCAGAGGAGCAGCGACACCTAGAGATGGCTAGTGGTACTGCACAAGACTGCAATGACGCGGGATTACATAATACTATTAGAAAGTGCTACTGGTTTGATTATTGTAGTAAACCAGGATTATAACCTACCATTCAGATATATAAAAAAACAATTATATATAATTTTATTTATCCTTTAAAGAGACACTGAAGCGAGAAAAAATGATGATATTATGATTTGTATGTGTAGCACAGCTAAGAAATAAAACATTAAGATCAGATACATCAGTGTAATTGTTTCCAGTACAGGAAGAGTTGAGAAACTCCAGTTGTTATCTCTATGCAAACAAGCCATTAAGCTCTCCGACTAATTAATTATTAATTAATTAACTAATTATTAAGTTAGTCGTGGAGAGGGCTGTTATCTGACTTTTATTATCTCAACTGTTCCTGGACTATTTACTTTTCCTCTGGCAGAGGAGAGGTCATTAGTTCACAGACTGCTCTGAAAGACTCATTTTGAATGCTGAGTGTTGTGTAATCTGCACATATTATAGAATGATGCAATGTTAGAAAAAACACTATATACCTGAAAATAAAAGTATGAGAATATTTTCTTTGCTGCTAATCTTCTAGTAATTATTCATAGTACACAACCAATTCACTATATCATATTTTTTTTTTTCGCTTCAGTGTCTCTTTAATGTAATATATATTACAGGATATATATTAAAGGATAAGTAAATTGCAAAAGGAGTTTATTACCGTAAGTAATCATGAAATTATCCCTGATCTATAATGAATCATTGACCCAACTTCCTTTCCCCTTATCTGATTCTTTTCTGCACTTGGCTGTTTCCAGACAGTGCTAAGGAGCACTGATCAGACCTGATCTGCAGATCACAGATATGGTAATCACAATCAGGCCTGGTGCACACCAGAGGAGTTTTTCTGAGCGTTTTGAGTTTTTAAATCTGCTGCTAATGTTATCCTATATGTCTGTGCACACTGGAGCAATGAGGTTTTGTAAAAAAAAACCCATAGCATTACATTGGGAAGAGCTTTTGAAACCTCTAGCGTTTGGGCGCTAGAAAGAAAGACAAACACTTATATAGCCCTTTTCTCCTGGCAGACTCAAAGCGCCAGAGCTGCAGCCACTAGGACGTGCTCTATAGGCAGTGACAGTGTTGTGCTACGTACACACATGCGACAACGATCGTTCGTTGTTAACGACGAACGATCTTTTAATTGACGAAAGAACGACCGAAGTAAAGTTAGTTGTAAAAAGTGTGTAACGATCACATCGTTAGAACGAACGTTACACCACGTAAAATTCACTTAATGCGCCTGCGCATAAAATTGTAAAGTTTCATGGAGAAGTGAAATGCGCATGTCCAGCCTGGTACGAACGATCGTTTCCAACGATGTACTACTTTTGCTAACGATCGTCGTTGGTTAAAATCCGCCGAGACAGAACTTTCTTTTGTAGCGATTTGGCTCGTTCGTCGTTAGACTTAATAGTCGGTGGTTCGTTTTTTGTAACGATCGTCGTTGGTAAAGATTGGGGAACGATCGTTACAAACGACTATAGTCGCATGTGTGTACGCACCTTTAGGGAGACTTGCCTAAGGTCTCCTGCTGAATAGGTGCTGGCTTACTGAACAGGCAGAACCGAGATTCAAACCCTGGTCTCCTGTGTCAGAGGCAGAGCCCTTAACCATTACACCTTCCAGCCATAGCTAGAGGTTTCAAAAGCTCTTCCCAATGTAATGCTATGGGGTTTTTTTTTTTTACAAAACCTCATTGCTCCAGTGTACAGACACATAGGATAATATTAGCAGCAGATTTAAAAACTCAAAACGCTCAGAAAAACTCCTCTGGTGTGCACCGGGCCTGATTGTGTGCGGGAACGCGTGCGTGTGCATGCGTTGTGTGATACAAGTTTGCTGATAAGAGAAAAGTGCTTGTAAAAACCTAAAAACACAGGCAACCAGGAAAATTCCATCAACCCGACATACAAACAACAAATAAGTGGAGTCAGGTTGTTCACCTATGTATCCGTGTGTGTATCCAAATCGCCAAATGGCTGCGATTCTCACTGAAGTGAATTAGAATGCCTTTTTTCACAATGTAAAGCGTAAAATGCAGCCAGAGTGTATCAAGCCTAAACTGCTCTGCTGATCAGGGGACTGACTAACTTTACTTAGCCTTTAACCACTTCACCACTGAGGGGTTTTACCCCCTGACCACCAGAGCAATTTTCACCTTTCAGCGCTCCTTCCATTCATTCGTCTATAACTTTATCATTACTTATCGCAATGAAATGAACTATATCTTGTTTTTTCCGCCACCAATTAGGCTTTCTTTAGGTGGGACATTATGCCAAGAATTATTTTTTTCTAAATGTGTTTTAATGGGAAAATAGGAAAAATGTGGGGAAAAAAAAAATTATTTTTCAGTTTTCGGCCATTATAGTTTTTAAATAATGCATGCTACTGTAATTAAAACCCATGAAATTTATGTGCCCTTTTGTCCCGGTTATAAAACCGTTTAAATTATGTCCCTATCACAATGTTTGGCGCCAATATTTCATTTGGAAATAAAGGTGCATTTTTTTCAGTTTTGCGTCCATCCCTAATTACAAGCCCATAGTTTATAAAGTAACAGTGTTATACCCTCTTGACTTAAATATTTAAAAAGTTCAGTCCCTAAGGTAACTAATTATGTATTTTTTTTAATTGTAAATTTTTGAATTTTTTTTTAATTACAAAAAAAAAAAAAATGGGGAGTGTGGGAGTTAATGAGTTAATTTTTTGTGTAAAAGTCATTTATTTGTATGTGAAAAATGTGTAGGGTGTAGTTTACTATTTGGCCACAAGATGGCCACAGTAACTTTTTGCTTTATTGCGACCTCCAAGCCTCCTTCCGGAAGCTTGGAGGAAGAATAAGGAGGCTGGACACGTGAGTTTCTTCTCACAATGATCGCGCTGCCCATAGGAGAGCAGCGGGTCATTGTGGGGCTTAGATCAACGAACGGGAATGGATTTTCCCGTTCATTGATCTCCGGGCGAGCGGGCGGCGGCGTGTTTACTAGCGGCGGGCGGCGTGTTTACGAGCGGGAGCGCGGGCAGCGTCGGGAACGCGGAAAGTACGCGTTTCTCCGTCCCTGGTTGTCAAAGGATGGAAAAAGGGGCGGAGAAATACGTACGCGCGGGGGTAAAGTGGTTAATATACATAATACTTGATAATAAACTGAGAATACTTCATTAAATAGATATTCAGTAGATTAAGGACAATAATATCACATTTATAGGGTTAAATATAGCACCAACTATATGGTCACATTTCGATTATTCAAAAAGTTCAAAGCTTATATCCTAATTATGATTAACAGCTGCTCACTTGAAATTAGAAGCCTGCTACTTAGTGGACCGCTGACATTGAAATCCCTACATAATTTGGGCCCTGGATACATGAAGGACTTGCTGAAGCTGCACCACACCTCTCACAACCTCAGATCAGCAGGAGCCATAAACTTGGTCACTCCCAGAGTGCACCTCAAAACCTTTGGAGCCAGAGCCTTCTGTCATGCTGCTCCTACCCTTTGGAACTCCCTACCACACCCAGTAAAGAAAGCCCCATCCCGGAGTTATTCAAATCCAGACAGAAAAGTCACCTGCTTAGCCTGGCATTTCCAGACTTCTAGAACTCTTCCTCTGTACCACAATTTACCAGTCAACCAATTACAGGTCTGAGCCATGCTTATTTGCTTTGAGTCTGAAGGGAGAAAAGTGCTTTACAAATGTAGTTTCTTGTAGTGTTAACAGGAGGTCTGTACAGCTCCCAGCTATGAGCCAATAATAACCTGTAGAGTTATACTGCAGAATGTCCCATACTGGGCAGATCTGTGGCAAAATTTAAACAAAACATACAGTTGGTGGGACACCGGCCGGGGGACCATCACGATATCAAACGCTGCCACTGCTAAGCAACCGATTGATACCCCGCTCCTGAGATTTTCTAGCATTTCCAATTGATCCATCCACCTGATTCTGCATGAAAATTGGAAGATCAACTGGGTAATCCAGTTGCAGCACCAATTCTCTTCCGACAAAATTATTGCATCGGAAGTTCGATTCACAAATAATTTTGAGTTGATGCAGCATTATGTGACTTTTGTATGCAAATGTATGCAGCGTAAACATGTACCAATCAAAAAGGTACCTCAGCAGGATCTGATTGGTTCATTGTCAAGCTGCATACATTGGCATTGTGCTGCCCAACGTATTTTACCATAATTCACCATCCAAATTTGCAATATCAAGTATAGGCACCTTTACGGTGATTCCCATATCTCGATTGTTATATGGACATCAGGTCAGACCACTGATCACACCTGATGAGCAGATATAGGATTTCAGTTCCGAGTCAGATCACGATGGATGTCCTGTATGGGAAAGCTGCCGAAAGTCCCGGGACCGCTGTATATGGCGTACAAACCGCTGTATACTGTGGAAGGAGGTAAGCAAGCAGCCGGGGGTCCCCAGGTCCCAACAAAGCATTAGAACTGAATTATGGGTCAGCTGGTAAGCTGGAGCTTCTCAAGAAGCTATACAGTATGTTAGGGACAGTAAATAAAAAGCTAAGGATTTTGACTTATGATAATTGATGCAGATGTAAATAGTCTCCTGAAATGCAGCAATATCCAAGCTGCATACATTTGTATCAACTCAATATCATCATCATCAAATTGACCATCCCTACTAGTGGTTTAGATCGACCACACCCATGACAAAGCCAACCTGGGTGGACCTGAAAGACTGCTCACATGATCCCACCCCTGGTCAGACATCCCACCCAGTCTATAAGTCATGAGCTACCCACACACTCTAGATCAAACTCTGCCAATAACAACTGCCCCTGCCGAGACTCTAGCGCAGTGATGGCTAACCTTGGCACTCCAGCTGTGGAACTACAAGTCCCATGAGGCACTGCAATACTCGGACAGCTCTGAGTATAACTCGGGGAGAAAGAGGCATGATGGGATTTGTAGTTGTCACAGCTGGAGTGCCAAGGTTAGCCATCGCTGCTCTAGCGGGTGTACAGCGACTTCAGCTCCTCGTTGGCATGTCAACGAGCGATACCTTGCTGGACTGACTTGGCTGAGGCAATGGTCCACAACACTCACCCGCTTGCTCCAACGCTCCCCCCCCTTCCTTTACATGGCATCAGAACAGGATGTTAGCCTTGCGGCTAGCAGCGCATCTGCACTGTCTCTCCCTACGGATTGAGGCCCAATCTCTGCCAGGCGACAGTCCTCATACTTCTGTACAGCCTTAGTGTTTCCAGGCATGACTATGTAGTGTTCAGTTAGGACGTATAGACACAACAGCTCTCCTGTCGTATATAAATGGGCTTACTGTACAAAATCAGCCAGGCAACTCCCATCACACGCTAGAAATCAAAGTTTCACTGCTTACAATAAAAAACACTTCTAGAAAAAGTCAGTACACACGAATCACACACATTATTCCCAGAGTAATAAAATAATGATTAAATTAGTCATAGCTGCCACTTTTATGATAGCAAATCAAATGATAGCAAATCTAATGAGATGTGAGCATTATGGCTTGCATGTCACTTTAATGCAAATTGCATGCAGATTGGAACCGGGCTAATCAATGCATGCTTGATTCGGATTGGCCCAGTACCAAACTGCTTGCCATTCACGGCTGTGGAGTCGGAGCAATTTTGGTCACCCGGAATCGGATTCGGTGATTTCACAAACTGAGGAGTCGGATAATTTTGTACAAAATTCACAGCCCTGGTAAGTATTTGACTAAGGAGTCAGAGCCATTTTGGGTACCCGGAGTTGGAGGTTTCATAAACTGAGGAGTCTGAGTCGGAAGATTTTTGTACAGACTCCACAGCTGTTGCCATTCGCATAAAATCTGCATGCAAACCAGCGTCGCATTGCCCATTTCCAGCGGGCACCATGACTGTTAGCACTATGGCAGTGCAGTTTTCCAAATGATCTTTGTGACATGACAGATCCTCTAAACAATTTGCATATTAAAAAGGAAAAAAACTCCATTTTCAGTCAATACAGCATTTCTTCCTTTGATTTTTGGCAATACATTTCTATCTCCCAGCACAAACTATTATCTCTGGTATACAACAGAAAGCTGCTCTCTGTGTATAAGAGTTTTGCACACCAAGTACCCCTATGACAATCGCACACAATACATGTGTACAGATAATTATAAGAATGACTTTTCTCCCAGTGTAAAATGCACAATTACTTTTTTCCTAGGTTTCTGTCTCTGGAAAGGACCTATACAAAGGTTCAAGCTGGCCTCCCTACGCATTTGCACACTATTTTGCAGATGAACTGAGCAAGAAAGTGCTTTTGAAGATAAAGAAAACCCTGAGAATCCCTTATGAGGTCAGATTTGTAAAAAAAAAAATAAAAAAAAATAAAAATAAAATATTACTACCGATTTTAAAGAGACACTGAAGCGAGAATAATTCTCGCTTCAGAGCTCATAGTTAGCAGGGGCATGTGTGCCCCTGCTAAACCGCCGCTATCCCGCGGCTAAACGAGGGTCCCGTCACCCCCAACCCCCCCCCCCCCCCTGCAAAATCAACGACCAAATTGGACGTAAATTTTGCTCTTCCTGGAGGCAGGGCTAACGGCTGCAGCCCTGCCTCTCAGCGCGTCTATCAGACGCGCATCACCGCCTCTCCCCGCCCCTCTCAGTGAAGGAAGACTGAGAGGGGCGGGGGAGAGGCGGAGGTACGCGTCTGATAGACGCGCGTGGGGCAGGGCTGCGGCGGTTAGCCCTGCCCCAATGCGGAAGAGATTCTGCGATGTACGGAGGGGATTTGGGGGTGAAGGGACCCCCGTTAAGCCGCGGGATAGCACACATGCTCCTGCTATCTATGAGGTCTGAAGCGAGATTTATTCTCGCTTCAGACTCTCTTTAAGTGACAGAGACCTAGGAAAAAAAAGAATGTGGAGTGCATTTTACTCTTTTACACATACGCATACAAATGTATTTCAAATTTTACAATTCTTCACTATAGCCGACCTTTAAAGATCAGAGTGAGGCAAGTAATAATGCAGATTCCACCTCACGCTGCTATTTTCTCAACATATCGTCAGCTGTAAAGTTCAGAACCTGGAGAATGAGGATGTAGAGAGAGAAAAGGGTATCTCAGGTCCTGAAATTTACAGGAAACGCAACGCTAATCTCTCCCTCGCTTCCCTCAAATGAATTGGATTTGAAGCTAGAGGAGTTGTAAAAGCAAAATACACAAGGAAGAAAGCTACAAAGTAAAGACAACGTATTCCATAAAAACCCTTCATGCTTCTTGAAAGGCGACTCCTCCCTTTTTCAGGCCGTCTTATTGGCTGCAGGTGATTCAGGCAGCCAATAAGAAAGCAGGAAAGGCAGAGAGCAGCACTCACAAAATAACACAACATAGCCCAGATGGCAGAGAGGAGGAGTCGGGCTCCGGACAATACTGAAGAGCGTAGAAATGGCAGAACAGTGATGGACGGGAGAGAGGAAAGGAGGAACGGACAGATGTACGAATGAACAGCTGACAGTGGGAGGAGCGTTCTGTGTCCCAGGATTCACTGCTCTTGCTCTGACCTTCGTGGCCGCTCCCGACGTTGACCCGTGGCTTTCCGTGTGGCCACTGCGGAGGCGAAACCGACCAGGCAGCATAAGGAGGTCATGCCAAGCTTTGCCGTGTCCAGCCAGCTGGGCGATTCGCTGAGAAGGTAGGTTTCAGCTAGGTAGAGGCCGGTCACCAGCGTCCATAGAAACGAGGAAAAGGCATCAACTCGACGCATCCTTCAAACAAAATGAAAATCAGTCAAATCTCTATAGCAACCAATACAAGCTTCTGTTCAAAATGTACAATCCTGTCACTAGGACATGGCCATTAACTATTCTGCCGCCCGGAAGTAAAGCTCACGTCCGGGCGGCTGCTCTGCTGCAGTGCCGCG
This sequence comes from Hyperolius riggenbachi, assembly GCF_040937935.1. Taxonomy (NCBI): domain Eukaryota; kingdom Metazoa; phylum Chordata; class Amphibia; order Anura; family Hyperoliidae; genus Hyperolius; species Hyperolius riggenbachi. The sequence continues at coordinate 10,581,821 of NC_090651.1, read as the reverse complement.
CTTCTGCTCGATCGCGGGCGCGCCCCCGTGGTGTCTCCCAGTAGCCTTGGGATCAGTGAACGGGAACATGGTTCCCGATCACCGATCCGTGTCCCTAGCAGAAAAACCGAAGCGCTCTTACAAGAGGCTTTAGTCTTTCTTCACGTAACTTTTTCCGCATCATCCTTGTGTTTCCGCTTAGCGAGAAGCACAAGGAGAAAAAAAACAAACAAACAAACTGAAGGTGGCCATCTTGTGGCCAAATTGTAATGTAAAAAATATGTAGGATGTAGTTTTACTATTTACACATATAAGAACAGTAAAAATTAACTGTTTATTTCCCACAACAAAATATTACCCAAATAAAATTTGTAATGGAAAAAAAAAAATTGACATAAATTGACCTAAGGGTCTGAACTTTTTAAATATATGCATTTGAAGGGGGTATACTACAAACATTTTTTAAATTATAAGCTTGTAATTAGTGATGGACGCAAAACGGAAAAAATGCACCTTTATTTCTAAATAAAATATTGGCGTCATACATTGTGATAGGGACAAAATGTAAATTGTGTCATAACCGAGACAAATGGGCAAATAAAATACATACAGTAGGTTTTAATTATGGTAGCATGTATTATTTTAAAGCTATAATGGCCGAAAACTGAGAAATAATGATGTTTTTCAATTTTTTTCTTATTAATCCTGTTAAAACGCATTTATAAAAAAATAATTCTTAGCAAAATGTACCACCCAAGGAAAGCTTAATTGGTGGCGGAAAAAACGAGATATAGATCAATAAATTGTGATAAGTAGTGATAAAGTTATTAGCGAATGAATGGGAGGTGAAAATTTCTCAGAAAAATCCCCGCGGGCTGAAATGGTTAAAGCAAACATGAAGCGAAAATAAACTTGTGCAGCTAAGGAGTTGAACATTAGTAGCAAAGAAAAGGGTCTCAGATCCTTTCCAGTAAAGGAAGAGTTAAAAAATCTTCAGTAATCTATGAAAAAAAGAGCTTCTTCTGAGCTCCTTGACCCACTGGGTCGAATACAGTGCTGTTTCCTGAAGCAATTAAACAGCCAAGAAACTGTGAGAGACAGAATTGTATTTATTAGATAGTTCAGACTCTATTTGACGTGTTTGGCATTACTGACCTGACGCTTCCGGCTAATATCATGGCGAAGACACAAGCTAAGAGCCCCGCAGCCGCCAATCCGATCTGGTGATTCCGGCCAAAGTGCCAGGCGTCGTTCAGGCTCTCCAGCGTACGTTCAGGAAGTAGGTGGAGAAACCCCTCCCAGAAAGTGGGCGGTTCCACGCTGTCGCTCTCTGACGCATTCCTCGGCTCTGTGTGAAGATTGGACACGACCGTCCAGGATGGAGGGAAGAGGTCCCTGGAACCAAGCCAGGCCACCGCCAGCAAGAAGACACAACTGAAGAACGCCAGAAACCGCAGACAGATGGACGGCAGAGGAGCGCGAGTGCCGGAAAAGCTCTGAAAAACACAATGGAAAAAACATTAAAATTTATTGCACACCACCAGTCTAGTAAGTCCAACAACAACAGTCAAAATGACTGACCAAGAGCTTGTCAGTACCAATCCAGGGGGTGCATGATCATCCAGGGGGTGCATGATCATCCAGGGGGTGCATGAGCATCCAGGGGGTGCATGAGCATCCAGGGGGTGCATGAGCATCCAGGGGGTGCATGAGCATCCAGGGGGTGCATGATCATCCAGGGGTGCATGTCCAGAGAAAAAACCTTAACATTGGGCACTAAAGACAACGGAAGGGTAGCACCAGGTTGGGCTAATACTGAGGAACAGATTAGGAGGACAGAGAACGGGGGGAGATCACTTAAATAAATGCCCGAGGTGAGAGACATGGAGGCTGCCATATTTATTTCCATTCACTTCTATGAGAAAGCGATCAGAAAAATGATCGAAAATAAGATTGGACATGTCGAAAATTGTTTATCGAACCATCTAAGACAAAATTGTATGGTGTGTACCTAGCATAATAGCTGTAATTTGTTGAGCCAACTGAGTCCTAACTGGAGAAAAACTGTCAAGTCCATAGATAATTATAAACTCTTTCAGGGCTGGTGCACACCAAAACCCGCTAGCAGATCCGCAAAATGCTAGCAGATTTTTAAACGCTTTTTTTTATTTTTATGAGGCGTTTTGCTAGCGTTTTGCGGATTGCTGCTGCGGTTTTCAGTATAGTAGATTTCATATATTGTTACAGTAAAGCTGTTACTGAACAGCTTCTGTAACAAAAACGCCTGCAAAACCGCTCTGAAGTGCCGTTTTTCAGAGCGGTTTGCGTTTTTCCTATACTTAACATTGAGGCAGAAACGCATCCGAAATCCAAAAAATGCCTCACCCAGGCATTTTTCGTTTCTGCAAAACGCCTGCCGCTCTGGTGTGCACCACCCCATTGAGATACATTGACCAAGCAGATCCGCAGCCGCAAGCGGATCTGAAAACGCCCAAAAAGCCGCTCGGTGTGCACCAGCCCTCAGGCAGGGAAACAGGAAAAGGAGCACAGCCTAAGTGTCTGTATGCTTGTCACTGTATATGTATAAGTCTATCTCACCATGTCACATGTCATCTCTGGTACACTTCACCCCAAGGCGGTTTTTACCCTAACGGACAAGAGCGATTTTCCCCTTTCAGTGCTCATCCCTTTCATTTGCCAATAGCTTCATCACTACTAATCACAATGACATGATCTATAGCTTGTTTTTTTCACCACCGATTGGGCTTTTTGGGGTTGATATTTGTTTTCAGTAATTACTTTATTTTCTATGCATTTTAACCACTTCACCACTGAGGGGTTTTACCCCCTGAGCACCAGAGCAATTTTCACCTTTCAGCGCTCCTTCCATTCATTTGTCTATAACTTTATTATTACTTATCGCAATTAAATGAACTATATCTTGTTTTTTTCGCCACCAATTAGGCTTTCTTTAGGTGGGACATTATGCCAAGAATTATTTTATTCTAAACGTGTTTTAATGGTAAAATAGGAAAAAAAATGTGGGAAAAAAAATTATTATTTTTCAGATTTCGGCCATTATAGTTTTTAAATAATGCATGCTACTGTAATTAAAACCCATGAAATTTATTTGCCCATTTGTCCCAGTTATTACAACGTTTAAATTATGTCCCTATGACAGAGTTTGGCGCCAATATTTTATTTGGAAATAAAGGTGCATTTTTTTCAGTTTTGCGTCCATCCCTAATTACAAGCCCATCGTTTATAAAGTAACAGTGTTATACCCTCTTGACAAATATTTAAAAAGTTCAGTCCCTAAGGTAACTATTTATGTATTTTTTTTTATTGTAATTTTTTTTGTTTTTTATTACAAAAAAAAATAATTGGGGAATGTGGGAGGTAATGAGTTTATTTATAGTGTAAAACAATGCATTTGTATATGCTTTTGGGTTTTACTATTTGGCCACAAGATAGCCACAGTACTTTTTTGTTTATGCCACCTGTAACCGTGGGAAGGACTCTTGCAGGAAGTTCAGGGAGGCTGGGAAACTGTTTTTTTTCACAATGATCATTGCTGGGGGCCGAGATCAACGAACTGGAATGGTTTTTCACGTTCATTGATCTCCTGCCGAGCGGGCAGCGGCGTGCACGAGCGCGGACAGCGGCGGATATCTACGCCCCCGGTGGGGAAGGGGTGGAAAAAGGGGTGTAGATATCCGCACCTGCGGTGGTAAAGTGGTTAAAGGGAAATAGAAGGAAAATATGAGAAAATACACTATTTGTCCAATTTCATCCCCTATGGTTTTGATATAAACACTGCTACTGTACATAAAACCCACACATTTTATCTGCCTATTTGTCCCGGTTATCACAAGATTTTAATGATGCCCCTAGTACAAAGTATGGTGACAATATAGTATTTGGAAATAAAGGTGTAATTTTTTTTTCATGTGCACAGGAATGCACGTGCGGGAGCGCGCACGTGCGCACATGCATGCCCTCTCATGCACGCGCACAGTGGCAGCAGCACTGTCTGACTTATAAAAAACCTCCTGGAGCCATTAACAGGCTCTAGCAGGACGTTTTTGTAAGTCAGCATGTTATTAAGTGGTTAAGCTACGTACCCACCGAAAGTCAATGTTGCTTATGTAGAAAGCGTGGTAAAGTCCCTCCCTCTGGTCTGACATCACATGTAAGAAGCTGTGTGATTGGCTCACCTGTACGTAGCACTTCTCCCCCTCCCTTCCGGTCTGACATCACATGTAAGAAGCCGTGTGATTGGCTCACCTGTACATAGCACTTCTCCCCCCCTCCGGTCTGACATCACATGTAAGAAGCTGTGTGATTGGCTCACCTGTACGTAGCCCTTCTCCCCCTCCCTTCCGGTCTGACATCACATGTAAGAAGCCGTGTGATTGGCTCACCTGTAGGTAGCACTTCTCCCCCCCTCCGGTCTGACATCACATGTAAGAAGCCGTCTGATTGGCTCACCTGTACGTAGCCCTTCTCGCCCTCCCTCCGGTTCAGCTGGTGGTTCAGCATAATCGCTCTCAGTTGCCGATTCTGATGTTTGATGTAGAATTCGACAGCTGCCTGGCACGGCCGACATAACTTATACATCTGTTCCAAGTGATGTTTATATACCTCGATCTCCTCGTCGTATCGGTCCTGCGAGCAAGAAGAGAAACTACCCGTTACTTCCTCACAATAACGTGCAGATCTGCGTCACACAACACAACAGTTCAGGCTGTAGCTGCAATAGGCCGCGGTCTAAGCTGGGAGTCACAGGCCAAGCCAATCAACAATGCATCCAAAATATACCAATCAGATGACCGCCAGAATAGGACGCCATTTCTGCACAATTATCGGCTTATTTCACATCACCATGTTCATAAAACAGCTAAAAAGATTGCAAGTTTATTCAATCACCATTTTAACAGTATTCAGTGTAGATAGCAAGAGCCGTAACTGACGAGCGCTGTGATTACAGCGCAGGAGATGTGGCCGCAGTCAGCGCCACCTTAGACCGTAATAGGAATTACAGCTATAGTGGCGCAGTCAGTAACTTCAGCGCCGTCAGAAGACGGAGCTGAAGTTGCTGGATGCCGAGTTAGGTTATTCTCCACCATCCACGTGGACCTGGAGGGGGAATAGTAATTAACGTCACCGGGAACATGTGCAGCAGCAGGATACGCCATACCAGCTGTATCCTGCGCCCAAGTCTCCCAGCGGCCAATTCATATGTATGCGTAACTGAAGCCGGCTACTTCACAAATGACAAAGTACCGTTTGCCGCTCTCTATACAATAGGCTTTAAAGGGAACCTAAACTGAGAAGGATATGGATTTTTCCTTTTAAAATAATACCAGTTCCCTGACTCCCCTGCTGATCCTGTGTCTCTAATACTTTCAGCCACAGCCCCTTAACAAGCATGCAGATCAGCTGCTCTGACTGAAGTCAGACTGGATTAGTTGCATGCTTGTTTCAGGTGTGTGATTCAGACACTACTGCAGCCAAAGAGATCATCAGGACTGCCAGGCAACTGGTATTGTTTAAAAGAAAAATCCATATCCCTTTCAGTTTAGGTTCCCTTTAAAGAGACACTGAAGCGAGACTAAATCTCGCTTCAGCTCTCATATATAGCAGGGGCACGTGTGCCCCTGCTAAAACGCCGCTATCCCGCGGCTAAACGAGGGTCCCTGACCCCCCAACCCACCCCCCGCAAACCTTGGTCGGAAATCTGGTCGCAGATTAGCCCTTCCTAGAGGCAGGGCTAACGGCTGCAGCCCTGCCTCCAGTCGCGTCTATCAGACGCGCATCGCCGCCTCTCCCCCGCCCCTCTCAGTGAAGGAAGACTGAGAGGGGCGGGGGAGAGGCGGAGATACGCGCTGACAGACGCCCGTGGGGCAGGGCTGCGGCGGCTAGCCCTGCCCCAACCAGGAAGCGCTCCCCCGCATTACGGAGGGGATTTGGGGGGGGGGACAGGGACCCCCGGTAAGCCGCGCTATAGCAGCGTTTTAGCAGGGGCACACGTGCCCCTGCTATATATGAGGTCTGAAGCGAGATCTATTCTCGCTTCAGACTCTCTTTAAAGGACAACTGAAGTTAGCTGTATATGAAGGCTGCCATATTGATTTCGTTTTAAGCAATACCAGTTGCCTGGCAGCCCTGCTGATCTATTTGGCTGCAGTGGTGTCTGAATCACACCTGAAACAAGCATGCAGCTAGTCTTGTCAGATCTGACGATGTCAGAAACACCTGATCTGCTGCATGCTTGTTCAGGGGCTATGGCTGAAAGTATTAGGCACAGAGGGTCAAAAGGACTGCCAGGCAACTGGTATTACTGAATAGGTATTGCTATGATTAAGGGCGTACGAGAGGAATCGCCACCAGGAGACTTGGGCACAGGGTACAGCCGGTATGGCTTATCCTGATCCTGGGCAGCACGGTGGCGTAGTGGTTAGCTCTCTCGCCTTGCAGCGCTGGGTCCCTGGTTCGAATCCCAGCCAGGCACTATCTGCAAAGAGTTTGTATGTTCTCTCCGTGTCTGCGTGGGTTTCCTCTGGGCACTCCGGTTTCCTCCCACATTCCAAAAACATACAGATAAGTTAATTGACTCCCCCTAAAATTGGCCCTAGACTACAGTACTTACACTACATAATATAGACATATGGCAATGGTAGGGATTAGATAGATTGTGAGCTCCTTTGAGGGACAGTTAGTGACAAGATATGTATGTATGTATGTATGTATGTATGTATGTATGTATGTATGTATGTATGTATGTATGTATGTATGTATGTATGTATGTATGTATGTATGTATGTATGTATGTATGTATGTATGTATGTATGTATGTATGTATGTATGTATGTATGTATGTATGTATGTATGTATGTATGTATGTATGTATATATGTATGTATATATATATATATATATATATATATATATATATATATATATATATATATATATATATATATATATATATACACTGTACAGCGCTGCGTAATATGTCGGCGCTATATAAATACTAAATAATAATAATAATAATAATCCTGCTCCTGCACAAGTTCCCAGCGACAAATACGATTCACCCTCCATGCCGCGGACACAGAACGGATGGTACTCATCCGCCTCTCGCATGCGCTTACCGTTTCCATTCTGCATCCGCTCAATTGTGAACCGGCCCTCATATGGAGGCTGCCATATTTATTTCCTTTTAAGCAATACCAGTTGCCTGGCAGCCCTGCTGATCCTCTGCCTCTAATACTTTTAGCCACAGCCCCTGAACAAGCATGCAGCAGATCAGGTGATGCTGACAATATGGTCAGATTTCACAAGATTAGCTGCATGCTTGTTTCTGGTGTGCTTTAGACACTACTGCAGCCAAACAGATCAGCAGGGCTGCCAGGCAACTGGTATTTATTAAAAGGGAACAAATATGGCAGTCTCCATGTCACTCTAAAATCTTTGTCCCCAAGCAGAATGGGCATTGCCCCCCTTTCCTTGTGTGTACCCACCTCCTCTCTGGGCATGAAGGATGCCAGCTGCTTAATCTTAGTGTTCTGGTTGTTGAAGCATTTCTTGCAGAGCAGTATCCCGCCATTCACCCACTGCTGCGGCTGGGTGACCTCTGCCACGGTCCGGCCTCCGGACGCCGAGTGGTTGAGGTGTTCGCTGTGCTGAGCAGGGATTGGTTTGTTGTAGTCGCCATTCTACAGGAAGGACAAAAACATCGACGTCATTACAAAAAGGAAGTCAGACAGATTTCAGAGAAGTCAATATAACAAAGTCTCTGAACACACAGGTGACCCGTGTCAGCAAATACCTTTCAATATCTCCCCTTTTCAAGATAATCTGTAATGTCACGGATATGAGATGAAAAGTGCCCCCTCCAGGACAACTGCCTGCAATGCAAGACGTGGTGACACCACAGAATGCAGTAAAGAGGCCCTGTAGTGACATATAGCAGAATGCAGTAAAGAGGCCCTGTAGTGACATATAGCAGAATGCAGTAAAGAGGCCCTGTAGTGACATATAGCAGAATGCAGTAAAGAGGCCCTGTAGTGACATATAGCAGAATGCAGTAAAGAGGCCCTGTAGTGACATATAGCAGAATGCAGTAAAGAGGCCCTGTAGTGACATATAGCAGAATGCAGTAAAGAGGCCCTGTAGTGACATATAGCAGAATGCAGTAAAGAGGCCCTGTAGTGACATATAGCAGAATGCAGTAAAGAGGCCCTGTAGTGACATATAGCAGAATGCAGTAAAGAGGCCCTGTAGTGACATATAGCAGAATGCAGTAAAGAGGCCCTGTAGTGACACATAGCAGAATGCAGTAAAGAGGCCCTGTAGTGACATATAGCAGAATGCAGTAAAGAGGCCCTGTAGTGACATATAGCAGAATGCAGTAAAGAGGCCCTGTAGTGACATATAGCAGAATGCAGTAAAGAGGCCCTGTAGTGACACATAGCAGAATGCAGTAAAGAGGCCCTGTAGTGACATATAGCGGAATGCAGTAAAGAGGCCCTGTAGTGACATATAGCGGAATGCAGTAAAGAGGCCCTGTAGTGACATGTAGCAGAATGCAGTAAAGAGTCCCTGTAGTGGCATATAGCAGAATGCAGTAAAGAGGCCCTGTAGTGACATATAGCAGAATGCAGTAAAGAGACCCTGTAGTGACATATAGCAGGATGCAGTAAAGAGGCCCTGTAGTGACATATAGCAGAATGCAGTAAAGAGACCCTGTAGTGACATGTAGCAGAATGCAGTAAAGAGGCCCTGTAGTGACACATAGCGGAATGCAGTAAAGAGGCCCTGTAGTGACATATAGCGGAATGCAGTAAAGAGGCCCTGTAGTGACATATAGCAAAATGCAGTAAATAGGCCCTGTAGTGACATATAGCAGAATGCAGTAAAGAGGCCCTGTAGTGATATATAGCAGAATGCAGTAAAGAGGCCCTGTAGTGACATATAGTAGAATGCAGTAAAGAGGCCATGTAGTGACATATAGCAGAATGCAGTAAAGAGGCCCTGTAGTGAGATATAGCAGAATTCAGTAAAGAGGTCCTGTAGTGACATATAGTACAATGCAGTAAAGAGGTCCTGTAGTGACATACAGCAGAATGCAGTAAAGAGGCCCTGTAGTGACATATAGCAGAATGCAGTAAAGAGGCCCTGTAGTGACATATAGCAGAATGCAGTAAAGAGGCCCTGTAGTGACATATAGCAGAATGCAGTAAAGAGGCCCTGTAGTGACATATAGCAGAATGCAGTAAAGAGGCCCTGTAGTGACATATAGCAGAATGCAGTAAAGAGGCCCTGTAGTGACATATAGCAGAATGCAGTAAAGAGGTCCTGTAGTGACATATAGCAGAATGCACTAAAGAGGCCCTGTAGTGACATATAGCAGAATGCAGTAAAGAGGCCCTGTAGTGACATATAGCAGAATGCAGTAAAGAGGCCCTGTAGTGACATAGCAGAATGCAGTAAAGAGGCCCTGTAGTGACATAGCAGAATGCAGTAAAGAGGCCATGTATTGACATATAGCAGAATGCAGTAAAGAGGCCCTGTAGTGACATATAGCAGAATGCAGTACATTATTCAGGATCCCCACTTTTATGGTAATTTTCCTGGTTTCAGCATCAGAACCACTTCTCAGAGCTGCTTCTCAGCTCAGTTTTGGTTATTTTCTAATATTTACTAGATGTATCTGACAAAGGAATGTAAACAAAAGAGAATGCCATCACCTCTTCGGATGAGGCCAGAAGATTTGCACTGAAGAACAAAGTGCTGTTTTAACTGTTTGAATACTGTTTTGCTACAATTTTTTGTGGTAGTAGATTTTATGCTGTAAATCTATTTGCAGAGTTCCCCAACCCTATATTCTCAAGTACCACCACCAGTGCATGTTTAGCATAAAACCACAAACAAGCACAGGTGAGGTCATTAGCGTCTCAGCAGAGCTGATTAACTACCTCTGTGGATTTATACAAAACATGCAGTGTTGGTGGGCCTTGAGGACAGGCTTGGGGAACACTGCTTTAGGCCTGGAACTCACTTCAAAACGCTATTGCTAATCGCAATCGCTGGCGTTTTGTAAGCCATTTCATGAGCGTTTTCTGATGATTTTAAAAAGTGTAAGGGTTTGCCAGCGGTTGTGTAGCGAATAGCGTTTTTAACTGTGATTGGTCCTTTCAATTTTAATTTTTTTTTTACAGTGTGTAGTAATTTCAAAACGCCAGCAAAATCGCTGTGTAGGTTTTGAAGAGCGATTACGCCAGCGTTTATATACTTTACACTGCAGAAACGCTAAGGGCCCGTTTCCACTAGGGCGGTTTCGCTGGCGATTCTGCAGAGTTACCCCGCACATGATTTGCACGGGGAAACTCTGCCATAAGGGATGACGGTGCCGCGGCGGAATCGCTTGCGGGAGCGATTCGCCCGGAACCCCCCCGCAGAATTTGCGGCGGAGGCTGCGAATCCCATAGCCGTGCATGGCACGGCTCATGGGATTCGCCTGCGATCCCGCCCACCGGCTCAGTGCGGCGTGCGTCTGCGAGGCGAACGCCGCACTAGTGGAGACGAGCCCTAAAAATGTTGCATGTCTTGCGATTGCAATTTTGCTAATCGCAACCGCTCCAGTGGAATTTGGCCCATCCATTTACATTAGCTGAGCGTTTAGGGAAATCGCTAGCGTTTTGAATCGCTCCCTAAACGCTCACAAAATCGTTCTAGTGGGTTCCAGCCCTTAGAGTAAAGAAGAAATATTGAGTTTCAAAACACTTTAAGGGGTATGCAGATGGCCTTTGCACAGACATAATATATAAAGTGCCAACATATTCCATGGATAGCTTAATTCTGAATAGCTGTATAGGTGTGTATATTCCTCCTCTAGTTATTTATTTGCTGAACCCCTCACTGGGCGGCGGCACAATGAGGACACGCCCCCGATGCCCTTACCTCCTGAAATCCATTGTACTGTTCGCAGTTCGGGCAGTCCCAGCAGTTCCGATTGCCGTACGGCACCACCGTATCCTGGTTACAAAACCAGCAGTTCACCTTCACGTGTGACGGGCGCTTCCTGGGGAAGAGAATGCAGCGGGATTAGCGGAAATCTCTCCATACCGACACAAACCTCCATTCACACCAACGCTGTGGCTTCTGAGTTTAACCACTTTGCAGCCAGACCTTGTTTCCCCCCTTATGGACCAGAACAGTTTTTACATTTTAGCTACGTCCCTATTTAAAAATCGACAATAACTTTATCCCTACTTATGACAACTAAATTAAATACATGTTTTTTTTTTCCAAGACAAACTAGACTTTCATTATATGGCAGGCAGGGCAGCGGCCGGAGGGCTACGCAGGAGGGGCAGCGGCCGGAGGGCTACGCAGGAGGGGCAGCGGCCGGAGGGCTACGCAGGAGGGGCAGCGGCCGGAGGCCATGCAGGAGGGGCAGCGGCCGGAGGGCTACGCAGGAGGGGCAGCGGCCGGAGGGCTACGCAGGAGGGGCAGCGGCCGGAGGGCTACGCAGGAGGGGCAGCGGCCGGAGGGCTACGCAGGAGGGGCAGCGGCCGGAGGGCTACGCAGGAGGGGCAGCGGCCGGAGGGCTACGCAGGAGGGGCAGCGGCCGGAGGGCTACGCAGGAGGGGCAGCGGCCGGAGGGCTACGCAGGAGGGGCAGCGGCCGGAGGGCTACGCAGGAGGGGCAGCGGCCGGAGGGCTACGCACGCACACGTGTGACAAAAATAAGCCGATAACGACCGTTTGGTGGGAACTATTTATTCTACCACTTATTTATTTTGTTGTAGGCAGAAAGCAAAGCACCCGAGAAGTATCTAAACATGGGAAGAACATTCAAACTACATGCTAGCAGAGTGCTGAGCAGTGACCACATGTAAATCCAATGTACAGTAACAGATTAGTGCTTCTATGTACAGTATTGTCCTAGAATTAGGAGATTTGGGTGCCATCTGGTAAAACGGGCCCTGCATAGCTCCAAAGATAACTGCAGCAATGCCAGCGCCTAACAAGAAATTTGGGAGCCGGAGAAGCCGGCAAGTGCAAAATTATGGCTATAGCCAGCACCTGTCAATAGGCAATGCCGACAAGGTAATCTAGGTGCCGGGCAATGGGGGCGTGGTGTGTGTGTATTTTCCAATCTGAGGGAACCTTTGCAGCTCTTCCTGAAGACAGAGCCATGGTCATGTGACACCTCACCCAGCCCAACACACAAGATCAGCATAAACCTGCAGCAACGCAATACAAGGACAGGGCTGGGAATATGTCAGTGGGAGGTACTCGCCGCAGCCAGTCAGGATACAATCTACAGAACACATTTCTCGGCTCGCGGCCAGCAGACGAAGGAAACGCGAAATGATCGCAACATGGCAAACATGTTTATAAACTAATACCAGATACAGCAAAGAAATGAACAGCGCTACTTAAAAACAGATGAGTGCTTACCTGCAAAAAAGTGCACACCCCACTCATGGGATTCAAATACACAATGAGCACACACATGACCTGTCTACCACTTGGAGGATGTTAGTTTCACTAACAATTTGCAATTGTTAGGTACTTGTCCCTCCCACTGTCGTAGAAGTCTTTCCTCCATGGGAGGGGACCTAACACTAACTAAAACCTACCTGTGCACATGCATAGCCTGGGCGCGCTACCAGTAAAAATTTTACTGGTAGCGCGCCCAGGCTATGCATATGCACAGGTAGGTTTTAGTTAGTGTTAGGTCCCCTCCCATGGAGGAAAGACTTCTACGACAGTGGGAGGGACAAGTACCTAACAATTGCAAATTGTTAGTGAAACTAACATCCTCCAAGTGGTAGACAGGTCATGTGTGTGCTCATTGTGTATTTGAATCCCATGAGTGGGGTGTGCACTTTTTTGCAGGTAAGCACTCATCTGTTTTTAAGTAGCGCTGTTCATTTCTTTGCTGTGTTTGATTTAATTCTGGTCAGCTGCTCCCACTTGTTAGTGTTTCTTTGGTGTATATGCAGAGCCTCTGTTTGGTTCAAGGTGCGTTCGTAGTTCCTGGGGGGGCTCAGCGCATCTCTGAGCTGAGGCCATTCAGGGGCGGCCTGGTGATGCGCTGATCCCACTTTTTCTGCGCAAAACTAATACCAGATGTGTCAAGAAAGGAATAACAAACGAGCGCTGACGAGCCCCATCTGCGAGCCAATAATCCTAAGCTGAACCTGAAGTGGCAAGGAAAAAAAAAAATTATGTATGAGAACCCTTATGCTGGGAACGTACTATACGTTTTTTCCTGGGCTATGGAGTCGGTACAAAAATCATCAGTTTATGAAACTTCCGACTCCAGGTACCCAAAATTTGCTCAGACTCCGTCTCCTTCACTTACCAGGGCTGTGGATTTGGTAAAATAAATAAATAAATAAATCATCAGACTCTGAAACTACTGACTCCAACTCTGACTCCAGGAACCCAAAATGGCTCCAACTACTCAGTCTATGAAACCCTCAACGCTGGGTGCCCAAAACTGCTCCAACTCTTCAACTCTGACTCCACAGCCCTGTTTTTTTCGGCAGATAGATAGTTCGAAAGATAAATTACAACATGTCCGATCTTATTTCTGATCTATTTCTCATAGGAGTGAATGGAGATAGCTAAGAAAAGGGAATGGGAAATAGAGCAGAAAACCACATCGTGTATTCCCAGCATTACTTCACGTCAGAATCTAAAGACTTCTCGATTTAAACACTAGGCAATGGGCAGCGTTTATAGTGTTAACACCTAGATGTATGCCGTGTGCCCGCTTGCTGCATACGGAGAATTTGTGAGCGTAAATCTTCTCCATGCAGTACACCGATCCAGAAATCAGAGGTTAAACGTGTGATTTTATTGTATTATTCCTGCAGATCTGGCTGAGTGGCTTCCAGGACCTGTCAGAAAACCATGAGGGGACAATGCCTCTAGCTGAGTGGTCCGCGGATTACATTCGCTCAATCAGGGGGTCTGCCGCCGTCTATAATTAAGCTGACATTCACGGCGTGTAATTTTCAGGACAAACGCGCAGCAACAACTGCTCTGAGCGCGGCGACACAGACAGATGCAGGACACAAAGAGCCTTTGTCACACGGTCCCCGACGGGCTCTATCCAGGTCACGCCGTGCCATCCTGGAGAATCTGGCCGAAGGCAACGTGTGCCGGATAGACGCAGCTACCAAATCACCACCGACGCATTCCGTGTACGAGCCAACCGCGAGCGTGCGTAACAAAAGGACCCGGCTCAGCATTGTCTATAAACACAATTACAGCATGTACCCCTTTATCCATCACTGCACTGGCCAAACACCCCCTGCTGTGCGCAACTTCGCCACAAGGACCCCAAGATCTAGAATTGCGTATAAATGCTTTCAACCATTCCTTGATGCTTTCAATTGTTTAAAAGGAAATAAATATGGCAGCCTCCATATCCCTCTCACTTTAGGAATCCTTTAACTAGAAATGCTTATTCAAGGTCATTTATACTTTTTATAAAACTCTAAAAAACAAAACAAAAACAAAAAAACACTTTCTAAAAAGCGGAACTATGGAGTCGGGGCAATTTTTGGGTGCCTGGAGTCGGAGTCGGGAGAAAATGCACCGACTCCGACTCCTATTGAATTTAAACTGTAATTAAAATAGAATTCATGATAAAATGTTCTATTTCTCAGATAATAGTTTCATGTTACATACTTTCAATCAACAAAAATTGTAATATGCAAATTAGAGGAGTCGGAGGATTTTTGTACCGACTCCACAGCCCTGCTTAAAAGGCAGGAAATGCACTCGCTAGAATAGCGCCCTTTTTGCCGCACAGTGCCCCCCACTGGCTGTTAAAGGAATACTGTAGGGGCCTCGGGGGAAAATGAGCTGAACTTACCCGGGGCTTCTAATGGTCCCCCGCAGACATCCTGTGTCCGTGCAGCCACTCCCCGATGCTCCGGCCCCGCCTCCGGTTCACTTCTGGAATTTCAGACTTTGAAGTCTGAAAACCACTGCGCCTGCGTTGCCGTGTCCTCGCTCCCGCTGATGTCACTATAGCACAAGCCCAGTATGGTCTCTGCCTGCGCAGTACGCTCCTGGTGACATCAGCGGGAGTGAAGACACGGCAACGCAGGCGCAGTGGTTTTCAGACTTCAGACTTCAACTCATTTTCCCCCGACCCCCCTACAGTATTCCTTTAAAGTCAATGGTCTGCTGAGGAATTGCACGCCGCTCGCATTCATTCACGTTTTGACCTGCGATTTTAAACCGCTCAGCTTTTCCCACACAACACTCACAAGAACAATGCTAAAAAATTGTGGAATGAACTGTACACACCTAGATTGTCACCTGCGGCAGTCTTTATTGGTTACCCTGGGTGGAGTTTAATCTAGCGTGTGTGCGTAGCTTTAAAGGACAACTGTAACAAAAGGGATATTGAGGCTGCCACATTTAAAGAGCCTCTGAAGTCTCCTAAAATCCCACTATTTATTAAACATTTAACTTTAGCACTATTAGCCCTGATAAAACGCCCCATCCCCGCATCAGAAAGCTGTCTACAACCCCCCCCAAATCCCAGTGGGAAAATGCGAGGATCGCTTCCTCAGAGGCAGAGCTTTGGGCTGTAGCTCTGCCTCTACTCACGTCAATCCCCGCCTCTCCCCACCCCTCTGTCTTCCTTCACTGAGAGGGGCGGGGGAGAGGCGGAGATTCACAGGAGATTGACGCTAATGGAGGCAGAGCTGCAGCTCAAAGCTCTCCCTCCCCGGGCAGCAAAAACCACGACCAGGAAAGTTGTAGATTTTGCCCCAGTGTTTGTAAACAGCTTTCTGCTGCGGGGATGCGGCGTTTTAGCAGGACTGATAGTGCTAAAGTTAAAGAGAACCCGAGGTGGGTTTGAAGAATGTTATCTGCATACAGAGGCTGGATCTGCCTATACAGCCCAGCCTCTGTTGCTATCCCAAACCCCCCTAAGGTCCCCCTGCACTCTGCAATCCCTCATAAATCACAGCCACGCTGCTGACAAACAGCTTGTCAGAGCTGGTTGTGTTTATCTCTATAGTGTCAGTCTGCTGTTCTCCCCGCCTCCTGCAGAACTCCAGTCCCCGCCTGCATCCCTTCCCTCCCTGCTGATTGGAGGGAAGGGACAGGGGCAGGGACCGGAGCTATGCAGGAGGCGGGGGAGCAGCTGAGACTGACACTACAGATGTAAACACAGCCTCACAGCACGGCTGTGATTTATGAGGGATTGCAGAGTGCAGGGGGGCCTTAGTGTGGTTTGGGATAGCAACAGAGGCTGGGCTGTATAGGCAGATCCAGCCTCTGTATGCAGATAACATTCTTAAACACACCTCGGGTTCTCTTTAAATGTTTTTAATAAATAGTGGGATTTTAGGAGACTTCAGTGTCTCTTTAAATTAGTTTTAAACAATACCAGTTACCTGGTTGTCCTGCGGATCCTCTACCTGACTCCGAACACGCATGCAGATCAGGTGCTCTGACTTAAGTCTGACACATGCTTGTTTATGGTGTGATTCAGACATTATTACAGGCAGAGAGATCAGGACGACAGCCAGGTAACTGGTATTGTTTAAAAGGAACACAGAGGATCCAGGATTTCGTGTGTTGGGGGGGGTTCTGTCAGCTATTGCGCTATCGGAGAAGTGTGTAATTCAGCCACTACTGCAGCCAAATAGACCAACAGGGCTGTCAGGCAACTGGTATAGTTTAAAAGGGAATAAATATAGCAGCCTCCATATACCTCTCACTACCAGTGCCCTTTAACTTAACCCATTGATCACACCTCTTCCAGCAGGCAATCCTCCCCATGTACGAGCTTTGTATAGCGCTCTGCCTGGAAACAAGCAGCACAGCGCACTCTGATCAGAATAAACGGAATGAAGTGCAGATTGCACTACGCACAGGATGATTGCAGACATCAATCACTGCACGCATTGTTCGGTCCACTGACATTTCCCCATGTGTAGATTTATTCACCCGCTAATGTGGTTTCATGAGACATGTGCAGCGACGGCGCACAACACATGTAACGGCGGCGAGATTAACTACACACAACTTCCCTCAGTGCTGAATGGGAACCAGGCGACAGCAGGTCCTGAAAACACACGGAGGGCCTAACCAGCAGACCTGATCATGCCGACCAACCAATAAGTCAGAAGCTCGAGATTATTGGGACGAATAACAGGCTAACAGAGGCACTGAGGAGGACGGCAAGGGGTGCAGCGCTGCTCATGGGACTGGAGGAAGCCCCAGGTAAGTATACAATCTTATAGTGTAATAGTAGCAGTAGGGTATTGTACCGTGTTAGCCATCAGTAAAAGCAAGAAGTTTTAAATCAGGATGATATCATTCGTGTTCTCCCCACAATTTTCTTACAGCCGAGTGGCATGAAAAAGTAGCCGGGTGGGGCGAGATGAGAGAATGCTCGGCCGGTGCTTCTCTGCACAACTCTGCTTACAGCATAGGAGGAGGTGAGCCGATGACAGCCGGGGGCTCACCAAAACTAGCCGGGTGAAGCATCCAGCTAAAAGCTTGGGGAGAACACTGACCCCTTTATTGGCTAACTAATAAGAATAAGCAAGCTTTCGGCCTTGCAGCCTTCGTCGGGCTTAAAGAGACTCTGAAGCGAGAATAAATCTCGCTTCAGAGCTCATAGTTAGCAGGGGCATGTGTGCCTCTGCTAAACCGCCGCTATCGCACCGCTAAACGGGGGTCCCATCACCCCCAAACCCACCCCCGCAAACCTTGGTCGTCTTTTGGTCGCAGATTTATTGCTTACTGGAGGCAGGGCTAACGGCTGCAGCGCCGCCTCTCCCCCGCCCCTCTCAGTGAAGGAAGACTGAGAGGGGCGGGGGAGAGGCAGAGATAAGCGCTGACAGACGCGCGTGGGGCAGGGCTGCGGCGGTTAGCCCTGCCCCAACCAGGAAGCGCTCCCCGGCTGTACAGAGGAGATTTGGGGGATCAGGGACCCCCGTTAAGCCGCGGGATAGATTTTCTAAAGATGCCTAGCATTTTTTGTAGCGTTTCTGTAGCAGATTTCATATATTGTTATAGGCACAGACTAACCAGCAAGCTCATGGTGACCCAGAACTCATTGGCGTGTGTAAGGGACTACAATGGTTATAGTAAAGCTGTTACTGAACAGCTTCTGTAACAAAAACGCCTGGAAAACCGATTTGATCTGGCTCGTAAATATATAGATATACACATTTATTGAAAATACCCCAAAGATGCAACGCGTTTCGCGGACACAGCCCACTTCTTCAGGCAATAAGCAGGGGATAAACAACAGCAATTCAGTTATAGCAAGCAGAGCACCTCTGATCATATCCCCTGCTTATTGCCTGAAGAAGTGGGCTGTGCCCACGAAACGTGTTGCATCTTTGGGGTATTTTCAATAAATGTGTATATCTATATATTTACAGTCCTTGGTGTCTGCTTTAATGGAGGCGAGTCCACCACTTCCTCCCAGCAATTTTTTAAACATTTTATGTACTTTTATCCTTCTGGCGCCTCTGTTCACCTACCAATATATTTGAGTCCACCCCAGGTGGAGGGGTGATCTACCCCCTTTCTTCCTATCTACAGAGAGCGACTTCTTAATCCTGAGTGAGGACAGGTCTAATCTCCTCACCTGCCTAATGAGTGGTTACCTAGGTGGTGACCCGTGTTTGTAATACCATCTCACCGTTTCATTTATCCAATCAATTTTGACATCCTAACTACACCATATTGGGCTCTCAATTTCTCTTCAACTTTCGATCTGATCTGGCGCTTTTCAGAGCAATTTTCCACTTTCCTATACTTGAATATTGAGGCAGAAACGCCTCAGAAATTAAAAAATGCTGCAGCCCCCGAGTTTGCGTTTGTGTAAAAAAGGAACCGCTCTGGTGTGCACCATCTCAATCACTTTCATTAGCCAAGCGGTTTTCCACCAGAAAGTTTTAAAAAACACTCCAGAACCGCTCTCGGACATGCTGCAAGATATAGATTGTTGTGGTTGATCAGGTGTGCGGCAGTAACAGTGAGCAATATTGGGACAAGCGACAAAACTCCCAGCACTGTCACCCCCCCTGAATAGGTTACCGGTCCTTCGCTGGCTCCGTGCCCAATCCGCATACACGCAAGCCACGTGGTTGCCAGAGTAATGTGGGCAGGTGTGTGCAGCGGTGGTGGCAGTGAGAGAGACCCAGAGCCCGTTTTTTTTTTTTTTAACGGGTTTAGGTCTGCTAGTCCTATCCAATAAAAACCTGTGTCCCTGCGTACAGCTGTCCCTGTGTCCTTGGGTCCGTTCTTTTTGCCACTGCGCATGTGCACAGCACGGACTCGGACAGCCATTGGGACAGGAGGACGGGGACAGGGAGACGGGCATGTGCGCGAGCGGACGGGTGCGTGGGCACGCGCATTGATGGCGGCGGAGAGTGACAGTCTTAGAGCCGTTTTATTTAAACAGGCTTTGGTCTAGTAGTTATGGTATAATGGTACATTCACACTGGTGCGTTAGCGGTACCGTAGAATCTATCGGCATTACACACTGCATGTTGCGCGGTACAACGCAAGCGTCCGCAGGTGCAAAGAAGCTATGTAATGTGGCTCCTCCTCCACAGCTCCGCCTCCAGCTCTGTGGCCGCAACCTAATCTTGTGAGATTTCTCTCTCCTCCGAGGAATGTGGCGCTATTGTGCTAAAGGGAGAAAAGGAAATTGCAGCCATCGGAATCCATTATAAACGCAAAGTTAAGATGCACATACATCAGACGACGTATGGGCAGATCGACCAAGAGACAGATCTCTCTCTGAGCGAATCTGACCGGAAAGAAATCTGCTGCCTGGCCATACACCAGCGGACCGATTCCCCATCAATTTCAGCATAAAATCTCTTGGGAATCCGCCCCGTGACACTGTCCCCCCCTCCCCACACAATTTAGCATGTTCCTGTCCGATGTGCATAATCTACCTGTGCATGTCCGCCGCTGACTTCATCTTCATACACACGCCCCATGCGGTTGCCGGAAACGATATGGGACGCATGTATAAAAATGGATCCAGGGGTGGACACAAACAGGTAAACGCATCAGACGGGAACAGTTAACATCAGAGGGACAGCACTTGGGATTCCATTGCGTTTGTTGCTTGTCCCGATATCGTATGCCGTCACCGCTAGGCACCCGATCAAGCAAGCCTGCCATACATCTCACAGCAGGTCTGATCGAAGCATGCGACCAATTTTCGCATGGTCGATCAGGCATGCTCTTGATGGCAACGGTTTCCATCCCATTCAATTATTGGATTGGATGGTCAATCTGACACCAAGTCGCCAGATGTATGGCCACCGTAAAGAGAACCAGAGACAAATAAAATAACATATTTATACATACCTGGGGCTTCCTCCAGCCCCATCAGCCTGGATCTCTCCCACGCCACCTTTCTCCGCCGGTACCGGGTCCCGTCATTTCGGCCAGTCGACGCAAGCGCAGTGCGCTCCCTCCGTACTGCGCAGGCGCATTCGTAAAGCGCCGGAGGGTGCCCCTGGGCATGCGGAAGTGACGGGACCCGGTACCATTAATAGAGGCAGCGGAGGACGGCAGCGTGGGAGCGATCCAGGCTTATGGAGCTGGAGGAAACCCCAGGTATGTGTAACATCTTTTTTTCATTTTTTAAACTTCGTTTGTCTCTGGTTCCCTTTAAGGTTTTGTTCACATCTAAAAAAAAACAAACAAAAAAAAAAAAAAACGCTGAAGCCAGCGATTTCCATTTTTTTAGCGTCCCCCCCCCCTCCTGCTGCTCCACTGCGCGCTACGATTTTGTACAAAGCGCTTTTGCAGAGTGATTTCGATGTTTCACTTTCAACTCCGTCAACCGCAAAAGAATACAATGTAATTATTCTTAAAAACACAAACGCAATCGCCGGATTAAAAAAAAAAAAAAACCCATTTGTGAGCGTTGCGCGTTTTTCCTATACCTTCCATTGTCGCAAAATCGCCTTGAAAATGATACATGCAGCGCTTTGCTGAGCGGAAAGCGGACGCAACGTGCCGATATGAACTATCCCATAAGGATGAAATCGCACAAGCGATTTCAGGGCGTTTTTTTTAAATCACCAGCGCTCAAAATAAGTGCAAAACTCCCCAGGTGTAAACAAACCCTTAGCGTCTTGGACTCTAAATCGAACATGAACTCAGAACTTCCTCTGTGCTCTAAAAGATAAGCAACAGCATAACGTTTTAACAAAACAATTTTGTTACAGCTGATGGAAATCCTGCAATACATCTGCAACGTGCAGATATATTGATAATGCCCTGCGTTTACCAAATTACTTCTCTGCTGTGGCAGTCAGCTGACACAGCTAAGGGACCAAATTACAGTGGTGATTAGTCACAGATGAGGGGGAATTAGACAGGCCAAACTCTCTGAATACACACAGGGTGCATTTCTCTGTGTTTTTCTTCTGTCCTGTGCAAAGGGGCCCATACACTGGTCAATTTAAGCCATTGATCAATGGATCGATTCTATAGAATTGATCGAAAATTGATTCTTTCAAATTCCCAAATCGATCGATTTGCAGCAGATGTCAATCGATTTGATCAATCTGACAGGATGGAAGATCTAGGTCGATCAGTTGCTGGCAGCAGATCGATGGCACATAGAGTTGCATTGGATCTAATAGTCCAATATTGCATTTAGATCGATTTCCAATAGATTTCATTCTGAAATCTGCTCCTAGTGTGTGGCTCACATCCGATAGATTCCTGTCAGATTGGACTTGACAGGCATCTGACAGAAATCTGATGATCGAATCTGCTGCAAACGTGTAAGGGCTCGTTTCCACTAGTGCGGTGCGGAATCGCCTGCATTCCACCGCGGACGAAATCACATGCGGGTGCGATTCTGCATGCGTTTTTGCCGCGATTTTGCATAGGTAAGGTATATGCGAATTTAACCATGTCACTGCCTGTGTAAATTAACATTAAGTATTAATGTTAATTTACACAGGCAGTGACATGGTTAAATTCGCATATACCTTACCTATGCGATTTCACGGCAAAAAACGAATGGTCACCCCGCATGCGATTTCCCTATTAGATACATTAGCGGCGATTCGCGCACATTCCTTCTGCACGCGAAATCTGACGGCTCTGCCGTGCAGATTTCTGCCGCACCAAAAACCGCTCCCGCAGCCGCACAAGTGGAAACGGCCCCATCCACTTACATTGCCTATGCGAATCCGCGTGCAGTGCCCGCATGCGGATTCGCTATAGTGGAAACGAGCCCTTAAGGTGCCCATACACTCGTCAGATTGGCAGCAGATAGATAAGAAATGCATCTGATGATCTATCTATCTATCTTTTAGAACATTTTTTACCAGGATAGAATTCCAATAGATTTCAGTTTGAAATTCGATCTGATGGCATTTTTTTGCCATTAGATTTCCATTAAGGCCGATGCAAACTGATAAGCAATCTCATCAGATCGACCTAAATTTTCCACCCTGCAAGTTCGATGGAGATCCATCGAAATCGATCGAAATCGGCCGTCGATCGGTCGATTGGCCAACCGATTTGCAATCGATTGATCGATTGGGATCGATCGGTCGGCCAGAAAATCGGCTGAGTGTATGGGCTGCTTAAGTGTATCTTCACCCACTGCCCAGATTAAGATAACAACTCTACTCAGTATTTCGCAAGAGAACAAGAAACCACATGAAGGTGAAGAGAGGCATTTGCAAAGTTCAAATCAAACTCAAGAAAAAGTGACCGGCCAAAGGTTGCACCATGTGACCGCACCATGTGACCGCACTTTCCCGCCCAGCACTAAACTACAACAAATCACCCTCTGCAGAACACACAACACAATCCCATACAGAGCAGAAAACCAGGAACGAGGTGTGATACAATCCCAGGAACCACAGAAGCCCAACAAATATTCTATAACTATTTATATAAGGTAATTATAACATCTGTAAAACCAGATTATGTATTTATATGACACGGACATCTTCTGCAGCACTGTACAGAGTACATAGTCATGTCACTGACTGTCCTCAGAGGAGCTCACACTCTAATCCTACCATAGTCATAGTCTAATGTCCTACCATATTATTATTATGTATTTATACAGCACTGACATTTCCTGCAGCACATTACAGAGTACATAGTCATGTCCCTGACTGTCCTCAGAGGAGCTCACACTCTAATCCTACCATAGTCATAGTCTAATGTCCTACATTATTATTATTATGTATTTATATAGCAGTATCTGTGCACGGGGACCGGAATGAGAGGAGAGAGAAGATCTGCGCACGGGGACCTGAATGAGAGAGCAGCAGATCTGTGCACAGGGACCGGGATGAGAGGAGAGAGCAGCAGATCTGTGCACAGGGACCGGGATGAGAGGAGAGAGCAGCAGATCTGTGCACAGGGACCGGGATGAGAGGAGAGAGCAGCAGATCTGTGCACAGGGACCGGGATGAGAGGAGAGAGCAGCAGATCTGTGCACAGGGACCGGGATGAGAGGAGAGAGCAGCAGATCTATGCACAGGGACCGGGATGAGAGGAGAGAGCAGCAGATCTATGCACAGGGACCGGAATGAGAGGAGAGAGCAGCAGATCTGTGCACGGGGACCAGAATGAGAGGAGAGAGCAGCAGATCTGTGCACAGGGACCGGAATGAGAGGAGAGAGCAGCAGATCTGTGCACAGGGACCGGAATGAGAGAGCAGCAGATCTGTGCACAGGGACCAGAATGAGAGGAGAGAGCAGCAGATCTGTGCACGGGGACCAGAATGAGAGGAGAGAGCAGCAGATCTGTGCACGGGGACCAGAATGAGAGGAGAGAGCAGCAGATCTGTGCACGGGGACCAGAATGAGAGGAGAAAGCAGCAGATCTGTGCACGGGGACCAGAATGAGAGGAGAGAGCAGCAGATCTGTGCACGGGGACCAGAATGAGAGGAGAGAGCGGCAGATCTGTGCACGGGGACCGGAATGAGAGGAGAGAGCAGCAGATCTGTGCACAGGGACCGGGATGAGAGGAGAGAGCAGGAGATCTGTGCACAGGGACCGGAATGAGGGGGGAG
Organism: Hyperolius riggenbachi; assembly: GCF_040937935.1. NCBI lineage: Eukaryota > Metazoa > Chordata > Amphibia > Anura > Hyperoliidae > Hyperolius > Hyperolius riggenbachi. Next base: position 10,557,743 of record NC_090651.1, on the reverse strand, counting down.
TGCACCAGATCTTTGCACAGGGACCGGACTGAGGGGGGAGTGCACTAGATCTTTGCACAGGTACCGGAATTAGAGGAGAGCAGCAGATCTGTGCACAGGGACCGGAATGAAGGGGGAGTGCACCAGATTTTTGCACAGGGACCGGAATTAGAGGAGAGCACCAGATCTTTGCACAGGGACCGGACATGAATGGTTCATTCAGTAACACTAATTGCTCAGTGAAAGGGAATCTCAGAATTGCCATTATCCGCTCTGATAACTCCCGTGCAAAGTTCCGGTAATTGCAGCCATTGAGGACCCACAGGTCAGGGTCAGCCTCCGCCCCGCCCCCCGAGGGGCACAATGCCGGCCCCGCCCCCCCGCACTCACCTCCGCAGCAGGCGGTACAGCAGGACGCCGGTCAGGCCGGTGGCTCCGGTGGCGGCTGCGGCCCAGGCGGCCGGGGTAGCGGCGATCGCTTCCTCCATGCGGCCCGGCGGGTGACGCACGGATGTCCAGCTCCGGAGCGAGCACAAGGCTTAGTGTAAGGAGAGCGCCGACCAATCACAGCGCAGCGTCTGCGAGTCCCGCCCACAGGCCTCGCCCCTCCACCAATCCCAGCCCAGCATCTGCGAGTCCTGCCCACAGGCCCCGCCCCTCCACTAATCCCAGCGCAGCGTCTGCGAGTCCCGCCTACAGGCCCCGCCCCTCCACTAATCCCATTCCGAGCTTTTAGCTGCAGGCCCCGCCCCTGCTCCCCGCGGCCGGGGAAATCCTGGGGGCGGGGCCGGGGCTTGGCGCGCACGGGGGCGTAACTAGTCGTGAAAGGCCGAGATCGTGCGGGGGATCCGGGGGCGGCGTGGGAGCTGGCGGGTCGTGCCGGGCTGCGGGAGGCAGTGGCGGAGCTAAGGAGCTCTGGGCCCCGATGCAAGTTTTACAATGGGGCCCCCCCAAGCACTCTATACATAACAACTGACATGGCGCACCAAAACCTGCCAATGGCAACTACAGTGTCAGAGGTGCAAGAAGGGGATGGGGAACAGTTTGTTAATGATTACTACTATTCAAAGTATCTATAGAAGTCATTATTATGAGCACAGGACCAATAGAGAGCTAATTCTGTAGTTAAGGGAGGGCCCTTCGGGGCCCCTCTGGCCCAAGGGCCCCGATGCGGTTGCTACTGCTGCACCCCCTATTGCTACGCCCCTGGTGGGAGGCTCCCTATGCCGAGACTGGTGCTGCGGGGGAGGGGCGGCTGCTGGAGAGACCGGAGCCCCCTGTGTGCTGTGGCTGGAGGCTGACATATCGAAACATCGGCTGCTGCGAGACCCCCTCCCTAACCACCAATATCCCCCCCCCAGCAGCGCTCCTTCCCTGGCTGTTATCTTCTGGCTACCAGCATCCCCTCCCTGACCACCAATATCCCCTCCCTGACCACCAATATCCCCTCCCTTACCACCAATACCCCCTCCCTGACCACCAATATCCCCCCTCCCTGACCACCAATATCCCCTCCCTGACCACCAATATCCCCTCCCTTACCACCAATAAACCCCCTCACTGACCACCAATATCCCCCCCAGCAGCGCTCCTTGCCTGGCTGTTATCTTCTGGCTACCAATATCCCCCTCCCTGACCACCAATAGCCTCCTCCCTGACCACCAATAGCCCCCTCCCTGACCACCAATATCCCCCTCCCTGACCACCAATATCCCCCCGAGCAGCGCTCCTTCCCTGGCTGTTATCTTCTGGCTACCAGCATCCCCTCCCTGTCCACCAATATCCCCTCCCCCCTCACTGACCACCAATATCCCCCCCCTTCCCCAGCAGCGCTCCTTCCCTGGCTGTTATCTTCTGGCTACCAGCATCCCCTCCCCCCTCACTGACCACCAATATCCCCTCCCCCCTCACTGACCACCAATATCCTCCGACCAGCAGCACTCCTTCCCTGGCTGTTATCTTCTGGCTACCAGCATCCCGTCCCCGACTAACAACATCGCAATTGGCTGGTATGGACTCTGCCTCGCATTAATAAGGCCCTCTGTACGCTGCAAACCTGATTTGCGTTTCCGATGTTCCCTGGTTGCTATCAAAATAAAGGTGCCCCATACATTTACTCAATTTCCCGCCGATAAGACAGCAGATTCGATCACTGTGATCGAATCTGCTGTGAAATCAATACGCAAATGCTGACCGATCGACCAATTTCTGTCCGAAATTGATTGATCTGTCTGCGAGGGAAATCTTGCTCGATCGCCGGCGGGTCGGGACTGTGTCGATAGCTGCGTTCGAATGTTCGACAGTACATTACCTGATCCGGCCCACCGAGTCCCCGCGGTCCCTTCTCCACACTGGGCCCCGGCTGGCTTCACTTACTTCCTGTCGGGGGAAGTTTAAGTAGTAAAGTGCCCTCTACTGTTTAAATTTCCCCCGAAAGGAAGTAAAGTGAAGCTGAATCCCAGAGCGGAGAAGAGACCGGGGGACTCGCGCTGGCCGGATCAGGTAATGTATGCAGGGGGCGGCGGCAACGGCATCTCCACAGATTGTGAATTGATTTCATAATGAAATTGATTAAAAATCTGATTGCAGTGTAGGCAGCCAATAGATCCCTCTTTGATCAGATTCGATCACAGAGGGATCAATCTGGTGGCAATCGACCAGTGTATGGCTGCCTTTAGAAGATGCAGCAATTTGCACCACATGTTATAGCCCCCAGAATGACCAAAAAACAAAATTGTGTAATAGATAGGTATAAATAGCCAGTAATAAGAGCCCCCTGCATAGGACGCCAGGTATAGGTGCCCCCAGTATAGATATAGGTCCCTCAGTATAAAATGCCAGGTATAAGTAGACATGTACAGGTGCCCCCAGTGTAGGTAGCCAGGTATAGTTGCCCCAGTATAGCCAGGCATAGGTACCCCCAGTATAGGTCCCTCAGTATAAAAAGCCAGGTATAGGTGCCCCCAGTGTAGGTAGCCAGGTATAATTGCCCCAGTATAGCAAGGCGTAGGTGCCCCCCAGTATAGGTGCCCCTCAGACTATGTCATGGGAGATCCACACCTGGCTATAAACCTCTGCCTCCTGGGCTACCAATGTCCCCCTTTCCTGACTATGCATGTCCCCTCATTGGCTGTGTAAACACCCCCACCCCCTCTCTCTTTCTTGCAGCTGATAATGACTGCCTCAGCTGATAGGCGTGTGTACAGAGGCCCCCGACCAGCGAAGGCCGCTTGGCAAGCAATCCGCCTGGCAGATCAACTTGGCCAAGCGGTGGCCAACTTTGAAGACACTGCTCCCCCGCCCGCTGAAGTCAACCACACGCCGCTCTGTCTCTCCTACGCTTTGCAACAGAATGCGTGATCAGCTACACAGCTGACATGCGTCCGTACAGGACGGTCAGCGATGTCACCCGAGGGGTTCAGATTCTGGCCCTTGATGGGCGGGGGATCAGTTGTTAGGTGTGTACGCACCTACTGGGTAGCAGTCTCTGCCCTCCCTGGCTGTAAGCGCCTCGATCTTTGGCTGCCAACCTCTGCCTCACTGGCCGTAAACATCCCCCTCCCTGGTTAGTAGGCTGTGAATATCTCCAGCAGGGCCCAGTTGGTGTGGGTGATCCCTTGTGTTGTGTACACACCTGAAAACTCTGGTGCCTGCTGGGATCGGGGCTGAATTCCATGGGGAACAAATTGGGACTTGATTCTCTAGCAATGTGCCCTTTTACTACAGCATGGCGCATGAGGGAGCGGGCAGGTCAAGGAGTAGAAGAATGTACTTTGCTGCTAGGCAAATATCTCAGCAATGTATCAAGAGAAATCAGGTGCTGCTGTACTTTATTCCCAGCAGAGGATGACCTGGCCAGCTAGCTTGGCCGAGAACCATCTTGTGTGTACAGGCTTAAAATGTACCTGAGACGAACTTCGGGTCAAAAGTTAAATACCTATGGAGAGGAAAACGTTGGGATCCTGTAGAGCACAGGTGTAAAACTCAAGGCCCGCAGGCTGAATATGGCTCTTGCTATTCTATGTGGCCCCCTGGAAAAGCTTCAAATGTAAGCAATAAAAGAACAGCACAGAACAGCAGAAGGGACATACTTCGCATGCGCAGCGCAGTATGTCCAGAAGACAAGTCAGGAGAGTTGTAAGTATTACAGTTGTGTTCAAAATTATTCAACCCTCATTGAAATTGAGTGTTTTGGCCAGTTTGACATTGATTTTGATCATTGTTTACAATTAAATCAAAGAGGCACTTGTAGGTCAGACAAATATAACATTTATAATGAAATAACCACAAATGTCTTTTCTGTGCTCACATCATTATCAGTTTTATTCAACCCCCAAGTGACATTCATTCTTAGTACTTAGTACAACATCCTTTTCCAGTTATAACAGCTTTTAAACGTAAAGCGTAGCTTGTCACAAGTGTCTTGCAGCGATCTACGGGTATCTTAGCCCATTCTTCATGGGCAAAAGCCTCCAGTTCAGTCACATTCTTAGGCTTGCGCGCTGCAACTGCTTTCTTTAACCCTCCTGGCGGTTTGCAAAAAAATCGCCAGGGGGCAGCAAATCTTTTTTTTTAAATTTTTTTTTTTTTTTTCATGTAGCGGGATCTCCCGGAGGGCTTCCCCCGTCGCCATGGCGACGGGTCGGGATGACGTCACCGACGTCATCGACGTCGTGACGTCAAAGGGGATTCCGATCCACCCCATAGAGCTGCCTGGCACTGATTGGCCAGGCAGCGCACGGGGTCTGGGGGGGGGCGGCTGCGGCGCGACGGATAGCAGCGGATCGGCGGGTAGCGGCGGCGATAGGGCACTGCACGCAGCTAGCAAAGTGCTAGCTGCGTGCAGCAAAAAAAAAATTATGCAAATCGGCCCAGCGGGGCCTGAGCGGTGCCTTCCGGCGGCATAGCCCGAACTCAGTTCGGGCTTACCGCCAGGAAGGTTAAGTCCCACCAGAGGTTCTCAATCGGATTTAAGTCTGGTGACTGTGATAATAATAATCTGAACATTTGTATAGCGCTTTTCTCCTGTCGGACTCAAAGTGCTCAAGAGCTGCAGCCACTGGGACGCGCTCAAGAGGCCACCTTGCAGTGTTAGGGAGTCTTGCCTTGAACTTCTTACTGAATAGGTGTCAAAGGCAGAGCCCTTAACCAGTACACTATCCAGCCACGGCCACTCCAAAATGTTCCAGCCTTTAATCTGCAACCATGCTCTAGTGGACTTGGAGGTATGCTTGGGATCATTGTCCTGTTGAAAGGTCCAACGTCTCCCAAGCCTCAGGTTTGTGATGGACTGCATCACATTTTCATCCAATATCTCCTGGTACTGAAGAGAATTCATGGTACCTTGCACACGCTGAAGCTTCCCTGCACCTGCAGAAGCAAAACAGCCCCAAAGCATGATTGACCCCCCGCCATGCTTCACAGTAGGCAAAGTGTTCTTTTCTTCATGGGCCTTGTTCTTCCTCCTCCAAACATAGCGTTGATCCATGGGCCCAAACAGTTCTAATTTTGTATCATCAGTCCACAGAACACTATCCCAAAACTTTTGTGGTTTGTCCACATGACTTTTGGCATACTGCAGTCGACCCTTCTTATTCTTTGGACACAGCAAGGGGGTGTGTGCCTGGGAGTTCTGGCATGGAGGCCTTCATTACGCAGTGTGCGCCTTATTGTCTGAGCTGAAACTTCAGTACCTGCATCTGACAAATCTTTTTTCAGTTCCTCAGCAGTCACACAGGGACTTTTCTCCACTTTGCGCTTCAGGTAGCGCACAGCAGTCAAAGTCAACATCTTCTTTCTGCCACAACCAGGTAGCGTTTCAACAGTGCCTTTTGCCTTGAATTTGCGAATGATGCTTCCTATGGTGTCTCTTGGTATGTTTAACATCTTTGCATCCTAACATCCATGGGTGTTTTCAATACCTGATCGAAAACACTTGAATGAACCTCTGTTAGTCACACTGAAGCGAAAAAATATATATGATGTAATGAATTGGTTGTGTACTATGAATAATTACTAGAAGATTAGCATATATTCTCATATTTTTATTTACAGGTATATAGTGTTTTTTTCTAACATTGCATCATTCTCTAATATGTGCAGATTACACAACACTCAGCATTCAAAATGATTCTTTCTGAGCAGTCTGTGAACTAATGAACTCTCCTCTGCCAGAGGAAAAGTAAATAGTTAACTAACAGTTGAGATAATAAGTCAGAAAACAGCCCTCTCCATGACTTTGAAAGTCTAGAGATAATGGTTTTTTTGTATAGAGATAACTGGAGTTTCTTAACTCTTCCTGTACTGGAAATAATTAGACTGATCTTAATGTTTTATTTCTTAGCTGTACTACACATACAAATCATAATATCATAGTTTTTTTTCGCTTCAGTGTCTCTTTAAAGAGAATCTGTATTGTTAAAATCGCACATAAGTAAACATACCAGTGCGTTAGGGGACATCTCCTATTACCCTCTGTCACAATTTAGCCGCTCCTCGCCGCATTAAAAGTGGTTAAAACAGTTTTAAAAAGTTTGTTTATAAACAAACAAAATGGCCACCAAAACAGGAAGTAGGTTGATGTACAGTATGTCCACACATAGAAAATACATTCATACACAAGCAGGCTGTATACACCCTTCCTTTTGAATCTCAAGAGATCATTTGTGTGTTTCTTTCCCCCTGCAGCTATCCTCCACTGAAGTGTCAGGCTGTTTCTTCCTGCAGAGTGCAGACAGCTCTGCCTGTATGTAATTCCTCAGTATGTGAAAGCCCAGCCAGCTCAGAGGAGGATTTATCCAGCTTGTAAAAGATGAGAGAAGAGAGAAGCTGCCCTAATCTAAATAATACACAGGCAGTGTGCAGAGAGGGGCCTGGAGGGGGGAGATGCATCACAGAATCACAACACTGAAGAACTTGGCAGCCTTCCAGACACAGGCTGACAAGTCTGACAAGAGAGAGATACGTTGATTTATTACAGAGATGGTAAAAGTAGAACGTGCTGCAGTAAGCCAGAACACATTAGAATAGCTTTTGGAACTTGTAGGATGATAAAAAACAGGATGCAATTTTTGTTACGGAGTCTCTAGGGGTTGAATAATTGTGTCAATGAAGAAATCGCAAGGGGAAAAAAATGTAATACTGTATTACAAAAACAATTGATGTCATTTTAGTTGCATTTGGTTCTTTAAAAAGTCCTTGTAAGATTTCATTCTGAACACAATTACAAATGTACACTAAATTCCCTAAAACCCCTTTACAGCTTTGGGGGTTGAATAATTTTGAACACAACTGTAGCTCTTACTCCCCTACCCACTCCACTTCAGGTTTTGTTAGACATCGGGTATCCTTTAGGCCTCTTTCACACCAAGACGTTGCGTTTTAGGGGACGTTAAGGTCGCATAACGTGCCCCTAACGCAACGCATGGTGGTGTTGAAGTTGGACGTCAGATTGAGCTGCGTTATGCTGCTCTTGGTGCGCTGTTCTGTTTTCGTTCTATCTATACTGATAGAACAGCCGCTCCCAGATAGTGATGGGAAGTCCGGATCTTTTCAAGGATTCGGATGATTCGAATCGGATCATTGAAAAGATCCGGATCTTTGAACTGAATCATCTGAATCATTTTACTAGGGAAGCAGATTGGGTGAAATGACTAGCAGGACAGGACTTTCCCTGCACTGTACATTCTGTATGTTCCTATTTCTTCCAGACAGACATCCACTGTAAACCGAATCTTTCATTGTGATGTTTCGGATGATTCGACTCACAAAAAAGATCCGGATCAAATAAACCATTCATGATCCGGACAACAGTACGAGTCCAGGTTACATCACCACAGTGCAGTGAATATTAATTAGCCATGTGACTAGTCACTGAGCATGTGCAAGCAGTCTAACGCAGCTACAGGCCAGTATAACGCACAGCATGCTGCACTTTCATTCAATGTGTAGCGTTACACTGTAACGCAACGTGGGCACTCTGAACAGCCCATTGATTTATTATTGCAGTGAGTTGGGCTGCGTTACAGGCTGCTGGAACGTGGGACTTTAACGTCCCACTGTGAAAACAGCCTTAAAGTTTCAAATTTAGTTTTTAGCGAACTCCAATCTGGAAATTTGGACTCTCGTCTACCTCTATTGGCAATTTTTTAGTCTCCACCTTGAGCTCGCTCCAAATTAACCTGGAGAGTTTGAAGCTTCTGAGTACCCAGTTCTATTTGCTCCTGGGCTTTAGAAACTGAGTAATCTGAGTCCAGCTGGGGCAGGGCAGATGGATAGTCGCCATAATCGGTAAAGAATTGACCGGTTGATGAATTATAAGTGAACTCTGCAGTAGGCAACAATTTCACCTAATCAACTTGCAGAGCAGAGGAAAAGCATCGGATGTATTGTTTTCTCTGCCTGACCATTAGTCTGAGTGATTAACTGGAGGAGAGAGAACAGTAGATCTGTGGCTTTTTACAAAGTTCCTTGTAGAATTTAGAGGTGTTCAACTTGGTTTCATAGATATGAAATGATCCATCTTGGTCAAGCGATCAACCACTACCAGAAGCTAAGGCTGAGAGATCGCATTCCAAGGGTGAGATGGGACTGTCAAAGGGGACACAAACACAAAAAAAACTATCCCGGTCTTTTAAAAACTGCTTCCATTAATTTAAATGCAGTGGAGGTCGATTACTTTCAAACAACGCTTTTGTCGCCCCCTGTCAGGAACCGGCCCGCGGCACGCCTGCGTACACGGTTCCCAACTGCGGATTTGACCAGATCAAGCGGGGAGCAGCCTTATTCAAGCTAAAAACAAGGCTGGGAACCCTCAAACACTTCCCACTGCCACCACTAGCTGTTGCTAGACACGTCCACTCTGCTGTCGAGTGCTCAGTACGCAATCCGCATTTTTCATACTCTGGTCAGCTTTGCGCTTTAGGCCGAATACGAGAACGCCACGCACACACACACAGTTGCAATCTTACACTTTAATGAAGCAAAACCACTAACAGTCATTCCGAACGATACTGTTAGCCACTCCGAGACTTCCCACTCTGCTGTCGAGCGCAGAAGTTCCCCATACACACAATGCAATTACAATCTTATACGGTAGTGTTGATATATGTCACTACAGGGCCTCTTTACTGCATTCTGCTATATGTCACTACAGGGCCTCTTTACTGCATTCTGCTATATGTCACTACAGAGCCTCTTTACTGCATTCTACTATATGTCACTACAGGGCCTCTTTACTGCATTCTGCTATATGTCACTACAGGGCCTCTTTACTGCATTCTGCAATATGTCACTACAGGGCCTCTTTACTGCATTCTGCAATATGTCACTACAGGGCCTCTTTACTGCATTCTGCTATATGTCACTACAGGGCCTCTTTACTGCATTCTGCTATATGTCACTACAGGGCCTCTTTACTGCATTCTGCTATATGTCACTACATGGCCTCTTTACTGCATTCTGCAATATGTCACTACAGGGCCTCTTTACTGCATTCTGCTATATGTCACTACATGGCCTCTTTACTGCATTCTGCAATATGTCACTACAGGGCCTCTTTACTGCATTCTGCTATATGTCACTACAGGGCCTCTTTACTGCATTCTGCTATATGTCACTACAGGGCCTCTTTACTGCATTCTGCTATATGTCACTACATGGCCTCTTTACTGCATTCTGCAATATGTCACTACAGGGCCTCTTTACTGCATTCTGCTATATGTCACTACAGGGCCTCTTTACTGCATTCTGCAATATGTCACTACAGGGCCTCTTTACTGCATTCTGCTATATGTCACTACATGGCCTCTTTACTGCATTCTGCAATATGTCACTACAGCGCCTCTTTACTGCATTCTGCTATATGTCACTACAGGGCCTCTTTACTGCATTCTGCTCTATGTCACTACAGGGCCTCTTTACTGCATTCTGCTATATGTCACTACATGGCCTCTTTACTGCATTCTGCTATATGTCACTACAGGGCCTCTTTACTGCATTCTGCTCTATGTCACTACAGGGCCTCTTTACTGCATTCTGCTCTATGTCACTACAGGGCCTCTTTACTGCATTCTGCTCTATGTCACTACAGGGCCTCTTTACTGCATTCTGCTATATGTCACTACAGGGGCTCTTTACTGCATTCTGCTATATGGCACTACAGGGCCTCTTTACTGCATTCTGCTATATGGCACTACAGGGCCTCTTTACTGCATTCTGCTATATGTCACTACAGGGCCTCTTTACTGCATTCTGCTCTGTCACTACAGGGCCTCTTTACTGCATTCTGCTATATGTCACTACAGGGCCTCTTTACTGCATTCTGCTATATGTCACTACAGGGCCTCTTTACTGCATTCTATATGTCACTACAGGGCCTCTTTACTGCATTCTGCTCTGTCACTACAGGGCCTCTTTACTGCATTCTGCTCTATGTCACTACAGGGCCTCTTTACTGCATTCTGCTCTATGTCACTACAAGGCCTCTTTACTGCATTCTGCTCTATGTCACTACAAGGCCTCTTTACTGCATTCTGCTATATATCACTACAGGGCCTCTTTACTGCATTCTGCTATATGTCACTACAGGGCCTCTTTACTGCATTCTGCTATATGTCACTACAGGGTCTCTTTACTGCATTCTGCTATATGTCACTACAGGGCCTCTTTACTGCATTCTGCTATATGTCACTACAGGGCCTCTTTACTGCATTCTGCTATATGTCACTACAGGGCCTCTTTACTGCATTCTGCTATATGTCACTACAGGGCCTCTTTACTGCATTCTGCTATATGTCACTACAGGGTCTCTTTACTGCATTCTGCTATATGTCACTACAGGGGCTCTTTACTGCATTCTGCTATATGTCACTACAGGGGCTCTTTACTGCATTCTGCTATATGTCACTACAGGGGCTCTTTACTGCATTCTGCTATATGTCACTACAGGGGCTCTTTACTGCATTCTGCTATATGGCACTACAGGGCCTCTTTACTGCATTCTGCTCTATGTCACTACAGGGCCTCTTTACTGCATTCTGCTCTATGTCACTACAGGACCTCTATAAAATATAAGGTTTTGCCTGGAGTCGTCCTTTAATCTCGATCATGATTAATCTCCCTGTAATCTCTGCGATGGATCGTGCAGTACCGAGGTGCTGTTGCCGGGCAGAGTTATCCGGCGTGAGGCTGACGCAGCGTCTGTCACTAAGGCGTGCGTGTGACTTTGCGATCCCCGGAGAGTTGTGATTTGCGTGGGAGATTGTATGAATGTAGAATAGTAATGCCCACATCGTGCCGGACAGCTGCGACCGTCTGCATCAGCCTCCCGCCCACACGCCGCAGCTTACGTGAATGGACGGCAGAGCGATAAAAGATTCCCGCTGTGTGTGTGTGTGTGAGGGGGGGGGGGGGGGGGGGGCGGCGGCTTAGAGCTTTCCGGGAGTTATTTGCTCTGCTAGAATCGGAATTAGCAGGAGCAGAACCAAAACTTCGCTTAGGGCTAATCTGATTGGGAAAGTTAATGATTGATTAAAGTGGACCTGAACTCTAGTATAGGACAGAAGGTAAACATTGAGAAATTACCCTTCTTTGTATTTAGAGGGTTTAGCCTAATTCCCCCTCATCTGTAACTGATACCAACCGTAATTTGATCTCTCAGCTGTGTCAGCTGGCTGCCTCGACAGAGCAGCTAATTTGTCAACACAGGATGTTAACCCTATGTCTGCTTCCACGAAAGCAGGAAGTAGACGCACTGCAGATTTATTGCAGGATTTCTACCAGCTGTAACAAACACATGTTTTTCTTTACAGGTTATTATGCTGTTGCTTATCTGAGCAGAGAGGAAGTTCTGAGTTCAGGTGAAACTGATGAAACCTGTCGTGTAGTATATAATTGGGTTAGTCCTGTGCAATGTTTCTGTTCATTCTGCTAAACCGGGTTCGTGAAAAGCAAAAGTTGAATTTTACCTCATAACACAGATATGAGCAACCGTATATGTTACCAAGGTGGTATTTCAGTATTATACATCCATCTGTCTAAACATCACTGACTTTAAAGGGACGCTTACAGAGAAACTCCGACCAAGAATTGAACTTTATCCCAATCAGCAGCTAATACCCCCTTTCCCATGAGAAATTTATTCCTTTTCACAAACAGACCATCAGGGGGCTCTGTATGGCTGATATTGCGGTGAAACCAGGGCCGGCCCGCCCATGAGGCGGGTGAAACTTTTGCCTCAGGCGGCACTTCTGGGGGGGGGGGGGGGGAGAGGGGTCGGATCCCCCCCCCCCCTCCCTCAGTACACAGCAAGGAAACGAGCAGCGCTACTTAAAAACAGACTAGTGCCTACCTGCAAAAGAGTGCAAGCCCCACTTGTGGGGTCAAATACACACCGAGCATACACATGACCTGTCTACCACTAGAGGAGGATGTTGGTTTCCATTAACAGCTTGCATGCAACCTATTAAGTACTCGTCCCTCCCACTGCGAAGAAGTCAATCCTCCATGGGAGGGGCCTAACACTAACTAAATCCTAACCTATGTATATGCATAGCCTGGGTGTGGCCCCTCCCTCGCCTGGGTCCCCCATCCTCCGCTCCCCTCCAACTTTAAACAGTTACGTCGCTGGCTGCAGCTATAAGAGGCAACGGGCGGGCGGGCATCACTCACCTCTTCCTGCGCTCCACTGACGTCACTTCCTGCGGCGTAGCATGACTACATGGAAGGTAAGTATGACTTGTGTATGCTTATTTTGACTTTTAATTTTCAGTTCAGGTTTTCTTTAAAGAGACTCCGTAACAAAAATTGCATCCTGTTTCTTATCATCCTACAAGTTCCAAAAGCTATTCTAATGTGTTCTGGCTTACTGCAGCACGTTCTACTATCACCATCTCTGTAATAAATCAACTTATCTCTCTCTTGTCAGACTTGTCAGCCTGTGTCTGGAAGGCTGCCAAGTTCTTCAGTGTTGTGGTTCTGTGATGCATCTCCCCCCTCCAGGCCCCTCTCTGCACACTGCCTGTGTGTTATTTAGATTAGGGCAGCTTCTCTCTTCTCTCTTATCTTTTACAAGCTGGATAAATCCTCCTCTGAGCTGGCTGGGCTTTCACATACTGATGAATTACATATGGGCAGAGCTGTCTGCACTCTGCAGGAAGAAACAGCCTGACACTTCAGTGCATGAGAGATGCAGGGGGAAAGAAACACACAAATGATCTCTTGAGATTCAAAAGGAAGGCTGTATAAAGCCTGCTTGTGTATGGATGTATTCTATGTGTGGACATACTGTACATCAACCTACTTCCTGTTTTGGTGGCCATTTTGTTTGTTTATAAACAAACTTTTTAAAACTGTTTTTAACCACTTTTAATGCGGCGAGGAGCGGCGAAATTGTGACAGAGGGTAATAGGAGATGTCCCCTAACGCACTGGTATGTTTACTTTTGTGCGATTTTAACAATACAGATTCTCTTTAAGGACAACTGAAGTGAGAGGGATATGGAGGCTGCCATATTTATTTCCTGTTAAACAATACCAGTTACCTGGCTGTCCTGCTGATATTTCTGGCACCAGACACACCTGTTATCAATATGTGGCCAAATGACTCCATAGACTCTATGAACAGATGTTTTGTATGTAGCTGACTTTCGCTTCTGCCAGTCAATTCCCACTGCGCCTGCGTTGTCCTCGTTCGCACTCCTGTTGTTGGGAGCGTACTGCGCAGGTAAAGGCCAACTTCTAAGGCTGTTTGTGGGCTCTTTCCAGTTTAAAGTGTACGTGACATGGGGACCTAAGAAAAAAATATACATAACTGGGACTTCGTCCAGCCCTCTCCAGGCTTAGTGCTCCCTCTCCACCTCGTTAATCTGCAACCGGCCCTGGAAAACCCTCCAGTTGGCGCAGGCGCAGTTCAGATGGGCGCGCTCCCTCCCCCATGTCGCTCCCATCGCCAGGGGTGTTTTGCGCCTGCTCAGAAGTACTAGCAGGGCCGGATTTACCATTAGGCACGTGCCTACAGGCGCCTGATGATGGGAAGGCAGCTCACTCCCCTCCCTGAGCCCCTCCCTCCCTCCTTATCTATGCAGAGTCCTGAGCAGAGTGTATATGAGAGGTTTCTCACCTTTCACTGACGAGATCTCCCTTCAGTCAGGGGCAATGTAATACTAAGGGTAGCTCTGGCTACCTAATACTTAACCTCCCTGGCGGTCAATTAAATCCACCAGGGAGGCAGCGCAGCACTATATTTTTAATTTTTTTTTAAAAAATCATGTAGCTAGCCTAGCGTCATCCCCCCGCCCACTCCGATCGCCTCCGGCGATCAGGCCCATCAGGAAATTCCGTTCTGAACGGGATTTCCTTTAGGGCTTCCCCTGTCGCCATGACGACGGGCGTGATGACGTCAGAGGGAGTCCCGATCCACCCCTCAGCGCTGCCCGGCACTTATTGGCCAGGCAGCGCACGGGGTCTGGGGGGGGGGCACTCTCTAACATGGCGGGCAGCGCCGGCGATCGGAGGTTATACGCAGCTAGCAAAGTGTTGCGTGTATAAAAAAAAATTAAGCAAATCGGCCCAGCGGGGCCTGAGCAATCCTGTGCGGCTTACCCCGAGCTCAGCTCGGGATTACCGCTAAGGAGGTTCATACACACCTACCAACTATCTGCCAAAATTGTCTGTTATGCTGGGAATACACGGTAAGATTCTGGCGCTCGATTCCACGCCTGATCGTTTTCCGCGCTTGATTCTGCAGGCGATTCTCTTCCGCTCGTTTTTCATATCTTTTCCCATTGTCCTCCATGCAGAATCGAGCGCAAAAACGATCGGGCGCGAGATCGGACATGTCGGAAATTATCTATCGAGCCATCTAAATGGCTCAAAATCTTACTGTGTATTCCCAGCATTATACAATACAATAACATTTCTATAGCGCTTTTCTCCCATAGGACTCAAAGTGCTTAGGCTCTCTCAGATTCAGTAATTGGTAGTAGGATGAAGTATTCACACAACAAAAGTTATATTTCTCCAAATGCCAAACTGAACAGGTGGGTTTTCAGTCTGGATTTAAACACGGCCAGGGATGGAGCTGTCCTGATCTGTTGAGGTAAGGAGTTCCAAAATGTAGGGGCAGCATGACAGAAGGCTCTGGGACCAAAAGTTTCCAAATAGACCCTGGGTATGACTAGATTATTAGAACCTGTGGATCTGAGAATGCGGGGATTGCTACGCAGCTGCAACATATCTTTCATGTATTCAGGACCTAGATTATTCAGGGATTTAAATGTCAGAAGGCCAATCTTGAATAGGACCCTCCATTCTATAGGTAGCCAGTGAAGGTAGTGCAGGACTGGTGTTATGTGGCAGTGACGGGGTTGGTTGGTTAGCAGTCTGGCAGCAGTATTCTGTATCAGCTGTAGGCGGTGCAAGACCTTTTTTGGAAGGCCGGTGTAGAGAGCATTACAGTAGTCCAGTCAGGATGTGATGAAGGCATGGACCAGAGCTGGGACAAGGTCCTCCAGCACCCAAGGCTGAGACACCAAAGTGCGCCCCTCCATCCCTCCCACCCCAGCTGTCACACACTCATTGCTATTAGACTAAGCGGGCCACAGGGCCCACAACGTCCCCAACACCTTAATATCTGGTTTGCAGTCACTGCTATGTATCCCCTTTTCTTATTTATTTCTGCTTCAAACACAATTAGGAATGACAGCTGCATGAATTGTGCAGCCCCTCCTACACTGCGCCCTGAGGCTGGAGCCTCTCCAGCCTATGCCTCGGCCCTGGCATGGACTAAGGTTGGCAGATCTTCTGGGGGGATGAGGTGCTTGATTTTTGCAATGTTCTTCAGGTAAAAATAGGATGAACCTTAAGGGACACCTGTAGCTACTTATGATGGGCAAGGGAAGTAAGGCAGAAGTGACAGCTGGGACAGCCAGAATACTTGTGGTGCGGTTCAGTGGGGGTTTGTAGGTTCCTGGAGGGCGGAGTCTAGGATGCCAGGACATCTGTGCCTATAGGCTCCTGTGATGTAAATCTGGGCCTGCATGCAACAGGACAGAATTAAGCTTAGATACAATCAGAGGTCAACAATATCATAAATCATAGTACAGGATACTCTAGTACATAGTGGCTCCTTCCGAGAGATTCTTTTAAGAATTGTCCATAGCGTCCAGGGAGCCCAAATTGTTTCAGGAGCATTAGATACGTCGTCCTAACTTAATTATAGTACATCAAATTATACCTCTGTATTAATGCAGGGTATATAGCTTAAAAAGAGAGAGAAGAGAAAAAGAAAATAAACAGAGGAAGGGAAGAACAGGTTAGTTAGGTCGCCTCCACCCCCGCCCCCCAGCACCACACCATCAGGTACTATACCCAGATCAAAGTTATTAATATTAAAGATTATACCTTTAGTTTAGGAAGGAGTGTCAGAGGTAATATCTGGATTACCAATCCATAGAGACCAAATTTTTTCAAATTTATTTGGACAATTTCTACTTAAATAGGTCAGTTTATATAATGTCAAAGATTGGTTCACTGTTTTTTTCCAATGATTAATCGAGGGGCCCCCAGCGCCCTTCCATACTCTTAGTATTTCTTTGCGGCCATAGAAGGTAAGTAGTTGAATTAGATACTGAGCATGCTTATTGACGGAGGTTTCGCCCAGTATCCCCAGGAGCGCCAACTTAGGATCAAGAACAAGTTGAACGGTTAAAATAGCATTAATTATCTGAAACACTTCGGTCCAAAACGTAGCGATGACATGGCATTGCCAAAATACATGAAAAAAGGTACCGTCTTGTTGGTTGCATTTAGGGCAAGTAGCACTGTTTGCACGGGAAATGCTGTTCAACCGTACTGGGGTCATGTAAGTCCTATGCAGGAACTTAACTTGAATCAGTCTATCTCTAGAACATATCGGGAGCTTGATAAAGTCTTCCAAGATATCCTCCCAGTCTTGGCTATCGATTCCCGCAATATCCTCGTTCCACTTACTTTTACATCTATCCCACCCTTTAGTTTCAGTATGCAGTAGCTCATAATATAATGTGGATAGTGTTTTATCTATGATTCGCGTCATTAGTGTAGTTTCTAAGTGGCATGAACCTAGGTTGAGTATTCTGCCTCCGGGAAATTGTGAGCGAAAGGCATGACTGACCTGGAGATAACGGAAAAACATATTATTTTTAAGGGAGTAGAGCTGTTTAAGTTGATTAAATGACAGGAGTTTCCCATCCTCTACTATATGATGTATTGCTTTAATGCCGTACTGAGCCCAAAGCAAGGGATCAGGTATGTCTTCAAAGTGTGAAAGGTTGGGGTTATCCCAAAGTGGAGAGTGTGGCGACAGTGTTTTATTCCCTCCGCTCAGCTTGATCATGTCCTGCCAGACTTTAGTTGTTGTCTTCATTGGGGTTGTAACTCTTGCATCATTGCTTGATCCTCTAAACACTAACAGGGTGAGTCTCTCATATGATCCTAATCTGGCAGCTTCCACTGTGACCGCCGGGTTATATGTGTCTTGCGCAAACCACCAACGAACGGATACCAATACTGCAGCACAGTAATATAAGTATAGGTTCGGAAGGGCTAGCCCGCCATGATTACTCGGTAATTGGAGTGTAGATAATGCTATCCTAGGGGGTTGGTCATGCCATATAAACAGAATTATAAGGGAATTAAGAGTGCGAAAAAACTTTTTTGGGATTATAACGGGTGCTTGACGAAAGATATATAGGAATTTGGGAAGAAAGATCATTTTGAATAAATTAATACGGCCAATTAGGGAGAGTGGGAGGCCCTTCCACACACCAATTTTCCGTTTGAAACTTTGCAAAATAGGAAGAACATTCAGTTCAAAGAAGTCGGCTGCCGAGGCAGTAATATTTACCCCGAGATATTTAAATGTCTTTACCCATGTAAGAGGTGAGTTGGAGGTATTTATGGGAAATTCGTCTATCTGCATTATTACTGATTTTTCACGGTTAATTCGTAGACCTGAGTATATCCCAAAGACCCTTATCTCCAGTGCTTCCACTAAGGAAGAATCTGGGTCACCAAGATACAAGAGAGTATCGTCAGCATACAACGAAATCCGTTCCTCAATGGAGCCGACTTGTATACCCGATAGTCTCTCAGACTCTCTGATCAGTATGGCCATTGGTTCTATAGCCAGGGCAAATAAATATGGCGACAGAGGGCATCCCTGTTGGGTGCCTCTGTGGAGCCTGAATGGGCTGGAAATTACATCTCCTGTTTTTATACGTGCTGCGGGTGAAGAGTAAAGGGCCCTGATTAACGATATAAATTTAGGGCCAAAGCCATATTGCTCTAATAAGTGCCAAAGGTAGGGCCACTCCATAGAATCGAAGGCTTTTTCGGTGTCAAGAGAAGCCACTACCCTACGTCCAGAGGTAGTATCTGGGATACAAATGTTAGTATATAATCGGCGTATATTGATGTCCGTTCCTTTATGTGGCATGAACCCAGATTGGTCACAGTGGATAAGGGAGGTAATAATCGGTTGTAGCCGATTAGCAAGTATTTTGCCAATATCTTAGCATCCACATTTAGAAGTGAGATTGGTCTGTAGGAGCCACATTGATAGGGGTCCTTTCCCGGTTTTAGTAGTGGGGGCAGCATGTCTACATCACGAGGCTGCTGATGGCACCAGGAGGGATTCCTGATTTTAAGCCAAGATTAGAAAGGAACTTCCTGAACAGATCAAGCGAGATGCCAACGCTAAAAGTGAAATATTTCAGAAGTAAAGGAAAGGAAAAAACAAGAGTTTCCACAAATCCCTCTGCAGGCTTTCCCTCAGATCAGGACATTCTTCTCCGAAAACGCAAATAAGCACAATCGCTTGAGGCAACTTCAAGGATATCTGAGGTGAAAATAAACTGATGAGAAAAACCATTGTATCTTTCCTCCTTCTCCTATAAATGACTTTTTTAGCTATCCCAAAGTTTGATTTTATATTTAAATCTAGTTTTTACTGTTGCAGTGTCTCTGCTCAATGACACCTTAATTGAAGTATGCCAGAGCGTAAATCTATGAATGACAGGAAAGTATTTTATGGTTGTAATCACTTATGAGTGAGGGTTATGCTATAGTCTGACCCAGTCCCGACAGAAACTTTCACTTGCATACCTGATATTTAACTCTTTCAGGCAGAGAAAGAAGAAAAAGAACACTTAGGTATCCTAGGTATGTGTGCTAGGCACTGTACATACACTTGTCTATCCAGCGACTCCAGTACAAATACATTCTACTAAATTATGGGGTATTCGGCTGGACCGAGGCAGAGGCAAGAGAGGCTCCAGCCTCAGGGCGCAGTGTAGGAGGGGCGCACAACTCACTCAGCTACCATTCCCCTATTGTGTTTGAAGAAGGGGATTCCTGGCAGTGACTGCAAGCCAGATAACTAGAGATTATGATGTTCGGGGCCCTGGGGCACCTCTTAGTCTAATAGCAATCAGTGTGTGACGGCTGGGGTGGAAGGGATGGGAGAGGGGCCTCTTAGTCTAGTAGCAATCAGTGTGTGATGGCTGGGGTGGGTGGGAGGGATGGAGGAGGGACCTCTTAGTGTAACAGCAATCAGTGTGTGACAGCTGGGGTGGGAGGGATGGGGAGGGGCCTCTTAGTCTAATAGCAATCAGTGTGTGACGGCTGGGGTGGGAGGGATGGAGGGGCGCACTTTGGTGTCTCAGCCTTGGGTGCTGGAGGACCTTGTCCCGGCTCTGGTATTCGGGCACGAGAGGAACACTGAGGTTTTGTGAAACTTTGGAGAATGATCTGAATATCAACACAGACAACCAGGCCCAGATTTACATCACAGGAGCTTATTGGCACAAACAGGGGCGTAGCAATAGGGGGCGCAGAGGTTGCGACCGCATCAGGGCCCCAAAGGGCCCTCTCTCAAACACAGTATTAGCTCTCTATTGGTCTGTGCTGGTAATATTCATTTCTATAGATGCTTTGAATAGTGGTAATCACTAACAAGCTGCTCCCCATCCCTTTCTTGCACCTCTGACACTGTAGTTGCCATTGGCAGGGATTGCTATGTATAGAGTGCTTGGGGGTAATCAGTAACAAGCTGCTCCCCATCCCCTTCTTGCACCTCTGACACTGTAGTTGCCATTGGCAGGGATTGCTATGTATAGAGTGCTTGGGGGTAATCATTAACAAGCTGCTCCCCATCCCTTTCTTGCACCTCTGACACTGTAGTTGCCATTGGCAGGGATTGCTATGTATAGAGTGCTTGGGGGTAATCAGTAACAAGCTGCTCCCCATCCCCTTCTTGCACCTCTGACACTGTAGTTGCCATTGGCAGGGATTGCTATGTATAGAGTGCTTGGGGGTAATCCTTAACAAGCTGCTCCCCATCCCTTTCTTGCACCTCTGACACTGTAGTTGCCATTGACAGGGATTGCTATGTATAGAGTGCTTGGGGGTAATCAGTAACAAGCTGCTCCCCATCCCCTTCTTGCACCTCTGACACTGTAGTTGCCATTGGCAGGGATTGCTATGTATAGAGTGCTTGGGGGTAATCAGTAACAAGCTGCTCCCCATCCCCTTCTTGCACCTCTGACACTGTAGTTGCCATTGGCAGGGATTGCTATGTATAGAGTGCTTGGGGGTAATCAGTAACAAGCTGCTCCCCATCCCCTTCTTGCACCTCTGACACAGTAGTTGCCATTGGCAGGGATTGCTATGTATAGAGTGCTTGGGGGTAATCAGTAACAAGCTGCTCCCCATCCCCTTCTTGCACCTCTGACACTGTAGTTGCCATTGGCAGGGATTGCTATGTATAGAGTGCTTGGGGGTAATCATTAACAAGCTGCTCCCCATCCCTTTCTTGCACCTCTGACACTGTAGTTGCCATTGGCAGGGATTGCTATGTATAGAGTGCTTGGGGGTAATCAGTAACAAGCTGCTCCCCATCCCCTTCTTGCACCTCTGACACTGTAGTTGCCATTGGCAGGGATTGCTATGTATAGAGTGCTTGGGGGTAATCAGTAACAAGCTGCTCCCCATCCCCTTCTTGCACCTCTGACACTGTAGTTGCCATTGGCAGGGATTGCTATGTATAGAGTGCTTGGGGGTAATCAGTAACAAGCTGCTCCCCATCCCCTTCTTGCACCTCTGACACAGTAGTTGCCATTGGCAGGGATTGCTATGTATAGAGTGCTTGGGGGTAATCAGTAACAAGCTGCTCCCCATCCCCTTCTTGCACCTCTGACACTGTAGTTGCCATTGGCAGGGATTGCTATGTATAGAGTGCTTGGGGGTAATCAGTAACAAGCTGCTCCCCATCCCCTTCTTGCACCTCTGACACTGTAGTTGCCATTAGCAGGGATTGCTATGTATATAGTGCTTGGGGGGTAATCCGTAACAAGCTGTTCCCCATCCCCTTCTTGCACCTCTGACACTGTAGTTGCCATTGGCAGGGATTGCTATGTATAGAGTGCTTGGGGGTAATCAGTAACAAGCTGCTCCCCATCCCCCTCTTGTACCTCTGACACTGTAGTTGCCATTGGCAGGGATTGCTATGTATAGAGTGCTTGGGGGTAATCAGTAACAAGCTCCTCCCCATCCCCTTCTTGTACCTCTGACACTGTAGTTGCCATTGGCAGGGATTGCTATGTATATAGTGCTTGGGGGTAATCAGTAACAAGCTGTTCCCCATCCCCTTCTTGCACCTCTGACACAGTAGTTGCCATTGGCAGGGATTGCTATGTATAGAGTGCTTGGGGGTAATCAGTAACAAGCTCCTCCCCATCCCCTTCTTGTACCTCTGACACTGTAGTTGCCATTGGCAGGGATTGCTATGTATATAGTGCTTGGGGGTAATCAGTAACAAGCTGTTCCCCATCCCCTTCTTGCACCTCTGACACAGTAGTTGCCATTGGCAGGGATTGCTATGTATATAGTGCTTGGGGGTAATCAGTAACAAGCTGTTCCCCATCCCCTTCTTGCACCTCTGACACAGTAGTTGCCATTGGCAGGGATTGCTATGTATAGAGTGCTTGGGGGTAATCAGTAACAAGCTGCTCCCCATCCCCTTCTTGCACCTCTGACACTGTAGTTGCCATTGGCAGGGATTGCTATGTATAGAGTGCTTGGGGGTAATCAGTAACAAGCTGTTCCCCATCCCCCTCTTGCACCTCTGACACTGTAGTTGCCATTGGCAGGGATTGCTATGTATAGAGTGCTTGGGGGTAATCAGTAACAAGCTGTTCCCCATCCCCCTCTTGCACCTCTGACACTGTAGTTGCCATTGGCAGGGATTGCTATGTATAGAGTGCTTGGGGGTAATCAGTAACAAGCTGTTCCCCATCCCCTTCTTGCACCTCTGACACAGTAGTTGCCATTGGCAGGGATTGCTATGTATAGAGTGCTTGGGGGTAATCAGTAACAAGCTGCTCCCCATCCCCTTCTTGCACCTCTGACACTGTAGTTGCCATTGGCAGGGATTGCTATGTATAGAGTGCTTGGGGGTAATCAGTAACAAGCTGTTCCCCATCCCCTTCTTGCACCTCTGACACAGTAGTTGCCATTGGCAGGGATTGCTATGTATAGAGTGCTTGGGGGTAATCAGTAACAAGCTCCTCCCCATCCCCTTCTTGTACCTCTGACACTGTAGTTGCCATTGGCAGGGATTGCTATGTATAGAGTGCTTGGGGGTAATCAGTAACAAGCTGCTCCCCATCCCCTTCTTGCACCTCTGACACTGTAGTTGCCATTGGCAGGGATTGCTATGTATATAGTGCTTGGGGGTAATCAGTAACAAGCTGTTCCCCATCCCCTTCTTGCACCTCTGATACTGTAGTTGCCATTGGCAGGGATTGCTATGTATAGAGTGCTTGGGGGTAATCAGTAACAAGCTGCTCCCCATCCCCTTCTTGCACCTCTGCACTGCAGTTGTCCTTGGCAGGTTTTGGTGCGCCGTATCACTTGTTATATATAGAGTGCTTGGGGGGCCCCATGTAAAATCTGCATCGGGGCCCACAGCTCCTTAGCTATGCCACTGGGCACAGATATTCTGACATCTTGGACTCCTCCCTTTACAAACCTACAAACTCCGCCCAACCGCACTGCAAGCATGCTGGCTGTCCCAGCTGTCACTTCTCGCTTACTTCCTCTGCCCAGCGTAGCTAGCTCGAGTCAGGTCATCTTGGCGCCCGCTCGGTGCCACACACAGCCTGATTTGGGTGCCGCCATAGGGCGTAATGTTAATTACAGCTATAGCGGTACAGCCTTCGTTGCGATAGAATGACTGTAATTCGGTTGCTGGCAATAGCCGGACCCCACATTACACGTCCAAAGGAAGAAATTAGGTAATCATATGAATTATATTTGCCCAGATTGCCTAGCACAGGTAGAGCCACCTTTTGGCTTCTCTCTGCACCCAAATGAACGGTGGCCGTATAATATGTACCCAGGTGCCCCGTAGTGGTAGGTAGCCAGAGGAACCCCCATTATTAAGTAACTAGAGGTGTCCCCAAGTATTAGGTAGCATGTCACGCCCCCTGGCTGAAGGGAGAGCTCGTCCATGGAATGCTGAAAGCCGGGTGATTAACCTCTCATTTACGCTCTGCTCAGGACTCTGCATAGGGAAGGAAGGAGGAGCTCTGGGAGGGGAGTGAGCCTCCTTTCTATCATCAGGCGCCTGTAGGCACATGCCTGCAATGCCTTATAGTAAATCCGGCCCTACAACCAAAAATGAGAGAACAGGGCCTTCAGGTGTATTTACACATACCCACGCCATCTGCTCAGAGTCCCTTAACCTCTTTACCCCCGCCCGTACGAATTTCTCTGTCCCTTTTTCCATCCTTTAACCCCCAGGGACGGAGAAATCCGCACTTTCCGCGCTCCCGCCGCTGCCCGCGCTCCCGCTCGTAAACACGCCGCCGGCCGCTCGTAAACACGCCGCCCGCCCGGAGATCAATGAACGGGAAAATCCATTCCCGTTCATTGATCTAATGCTGGCTACACACGGTGCGTTCGTGCAAGCGATTTCCCGCTCGATTCCCGTCGATTCGTTTATTTCCAACATGTCCAATTTGGATTTCGATGGATCGTTAGGTCGATTTGGCATACTTTGCATGCGAATCGACCTAACGATCCATCGAAATCCAAATCGGACATGTTGGAAATAAACAAATCGACGGGAATCGAGCGGGAAATCGAGTGAGCGAACGCACCGTGTGTATTCAGCATAAGCCCCGCAATGATCCGCTGCTCTCCGATGAGCAACGTGATCATTGTGAAAAAAAAACACTTACCCAGCATCCTAGTACTTCCTCCAAGAGTCCGGAAGGACGCTTGGAGGTCGCATTAAACAAAAAGTTACTGTGGCCATCTTGTGGCCAAATAGTAAAACTACACCCTAAACATTTTTCACATACAAATAAATTACTTTTACACAAAAAATTAACTCATTACCTCCCACACTCCCAATTTTTTTTTTATAATTAAAAAAAAAATTAAAAAATTTACAATAAAAAAAAATACATAGTTACCTTAGGGACTGAACTTTTAAAATATTTATGTCAGGAGGGTACAACACTGTTACTTTATAAACTATGGGCTTGTAATTAGGGATGGACGCAAAACTGAAAAAATGCACCTTTATTTCCAAATAAAATATTGGCGCCAAACATTGTGATAGGGGCATAATTTAAACGGTTTTATAACCGGGACAAAAGGGCAAATACATTTCATGGGTTTTAATTACAGTAGCATGCATTATTTAAAAACTATAATGGCCTGAAACTGAAAAATAATGCATTTTTTCCCACATTTTTCCTATTTTCCCATTAAAACACATTTAGAATAAAATAATTCTTGGCATAATGTCCCACCTAAAGAAAGCCTAATTGGTGGTGGAAAAAACAAGATATAGTTCGTTTAATTGTGATAAGTAATGATAAAGTTATAGACGAATGAATGGAAGGAGCGCTGAAAGGTGAAAATTGCTCTGGTGGTCAAGGGGTAAAACCTCTCATTGGTGAAGTGGTTTAACTATCCCGATCTTTGTTGGTGAAGTGACATCTCTATCCTTTATCTTTTCCACATTTGCCATAGATTTCCTCCCATGTAAAGGGGCCCATACATTTGCCGACCAACCAACCAATCTACCATCTAATTCGATTATTATAATCGAATTGGATGAAAATTGGTGCTGCCAAGTGCATGTCCGACTGACAAAGTAACCAATTTCGGGACAGAAATTGGCCGCACGGTCAGTCGCGCATGCTGGAAAATTTCGGGCCGAAGTTGGTTGGTCGGGTGTGCGGCAGTACGGTGGCCGAATTGCGAATGGAAACCCCCGCCGCTGCCACCGCAATGTATAAATGTGTGCAGTGTGTGTGCATTTATACATTACCTGTCCGGTGTCAGCCTCCACGCGGTTTCCATCCATCTCGCCAGGTTCCGCATACACACCGGCGGCACATAGCGGCTGACATCAGATGCTATGCGCCGCTAGTGTGTATGCGGCTGTTACCCGGCGAGATGGACGGACACCGTGCAGAAGCTGATACAGGACAGGAAATGTATAAACGCACACACACTGCATACATTTATACATAGCGGCGGGGGTTTCCATTCGCAATTTGGCTGCCATACCGCCACGCACCCGACCAACCAACTTCGTCCCGAAATTTTCCAGCATGCGCAATCGACCATGCGGTCAATTTCTGTCCTGAAATTGGTCGCTTTGTCGGTTGGGCATGCTCTTGGCAGCACCAATTTTCATCCAATTCCATTATAATAATCTAATTGGATGGTCGATTGGTTGGTCAGACGCTATGTGTCGCTAGCGTGTATGCGGCTTACCTGGCGAGATGGACGGTCACCGCGTGGAGACCGACACCGGACAGGTAATGTATAAATGCACTACACACTTCATACATTTATACATTGCAGCGGACTCGGCGGCTCAGCCGATTCCCTGATGATTTCATGCTGAAATCGGACGGGAATCGGCCTGTAGTGTATGGGCAGATTTGATTAGAGATACATTTCTCTTGGTTGAATCTGCCCATAATCTTCTAATGTATGGACACCTTAACAAGCGTCTCATAATCTCATGGCTGCAGTCACCATCATCTGCAGATATGTTTGATCTCAGGAAGAAACCTGTTAAAGCTTATACTTATTTGTAGAGAGTCCATTGGAGCAGAGGACTTTAGTTTTCTTGATGTTAAGCAGACCAGCTTTGGCACTTTCTCGTTTGACAATCATGATGAAGCTTTTCAATTCTTCTTCAGTTTCCGCCATCAGAGTGATATCATCGGCATATCTCATATTATTCTCTTTCGGATCAGTAGGCCAAGAATGTCCCCGGCCACATTTTTGCATTGAAGCTGTTGCATTCCTCACAATCACCCCTTGGCTATTTAATACAACTATCTGGGGAAGGAGTCATACATGGCTTCCTGATACTGCTAACTGACTGGGGGCACATTTGGCAACCTAATACCGCAGTGGCTGGATAGTGTAATGGTTAACGAGAAACCGTAACCAAGAATTGAACTTCATCCCAATCAGTAGCTGATACCCCCTTTTCCATGAGAAATCTATTCCTTTTCACAAGCGGATCATCAGGGGGCGCTGTATGGCTGATATTGTGGTGAAACCCCTCCCACAGTGTGATGTCAGGACCATCGTCCAGTTTCCTGTCTGTGAACCTCATTGCATTGTGGGTAAGAACAGCTGTTTCCAACTGCCAAAAAAGCAAGCAGCAGCTACTTCCACTGGCATCACCTGCCAGCAGTAAAAATGTCACCATGTGTTAAATGTCAGAATGTAAATCAGGGAGAGGAAAGATTTTACAATGGGCAAACAATGACTAAATAATTTATACATAACTAGGTATTTAGCCCGCCCGTTAAACGGGCACTAGGGCTGTGACATGACCCCCTTCCTAAGGGCGCACGGCCGCATTCCATGCTGCACACACTCCCGCCCATGCTCCCCGCTGCGCTCCACGCACCAACGGCCACCCACCCCCGCCCCCCCCCCTGGCCCCGTCCTCCTGCTGTCCCAACATCCGCTTGCATGCTACACATGCTCAGTTGTGAAAATACACGGACACATGGAAATTGTACAGGATTATTGTAAAAACTAGTAGACCGAAGCCCGTTTAAAAACGGTGTTGATTGAAGAAAAAACAATTTATTCACATACTCCTACATAAAAGTGCAACGCGTTTCACGGGCAACATCCCGCTTCATCAGGCAATGAATGACCGGAGTATCTCACAGCTCTGAGTCCAATGATAGTTTGGCACCTTTGCTATCATTGGACTCAGAGCTGTGAGATACTCCGGTCATTCATTGCCTCGGGGGGGGGGGGGGGGAGGGGTCGCCGAGCTGGAGGGGTAGCTGGCAGGACGGGGGTATTGGGCCAGCGGCGGGGAGGGGGGTCGGACCCCCCCCTCCCTCGCCTGGGTCCCCCGTCCTCCGCTCCCCTCCAGCCTAAATAGACGCAGCCGTATATGTAAGAGGCACGGGCGGGGAGGACACTCACCTCTTCCCAGCATGCGCTCCACTGACATCACTTCCTGCAGCGTTGCAGGAAGTGATGTCAGTGGAGCGCACGCTGGAGCGAGGAGGAGGTGAGTGTCCTCCCCGCCCGTGCCTCTTACATATACGGCTGCGTCTATTTAGGCTGGAGGGGAGCGGAGGACGGGGGACCCAGGCGAGGGAGGGGGGGGTCCGACCCCCCTCCCCGCCGCTGGCCCAATACCCCCGTCCTGCCAGCTACCCCTCCAGCTCGGCGGGCCGGCTCCCCGCACCCACGGACGGGCGGGTGCCGCCCCTGGAAATGTGCCGCCTGAGGCAAAAGTTTCACCCCGCCTCATGAGCGGGCCGGCCCTGAAGCCAGCAGTGGCCTCTACAGCAGTTAGTAGGTCATTAAAGACATGGTTATTGGAAATGCAAACTAAGATCGCTAATGGGGTTTCACGAGAGGAGATACTCAATGACTTCCCAAAAGTTTTAAATGCCTCAAATTATATGATAGATGCCTCAGACGATACAGTTAAACTTACAGCTAGAACCACTGCTTTGATAAACTCGGCCAGAAGAGGAGTATGGGTGAAGACTTGGAATGGTGACAATTCTTCCAAATTGAAATTGTGTGGTATCCCATGTGAAGGGGCTCTCCTCTTTGGTTCTAAACTAGATGATACATTGGATAGAACAGCAGATACAAAAAAGAACTTTCCTGTTAAGAGAAGGCAGTTCCAATATAAACGGCCATTTCGTCCCTCTACCAGAACAGAGCAGGATCCAAGGTCATCCAAAGGCAAACGCTGGGCTCCCTACAAGCCTCAGAGGTCAAAGCCTAACTTTACTCCCGCCAAAAGACCAGATAAGCAATGACGCCATGATTCCGGTGGGGGGGAGAATTGCAAATTTTTTTCGAGGTTTGGCTTCCACACTTCTCAAACCAGTCGTTGCTAAAAATCATTCTAGAAGGTTATCAAATCGAGTTCAGTCTTCCTCCTCCTCGGAATTTTTGCATTACTCCCCCCACGGGATCGGACAAAGGATCTGGCATTACAGTCAGAAGTTCTTTCTCTTCTAAAAAAGAGTGTTATACGAGAGGTACCAAGGTGCCAGAAAGAGAAAGGTTACTATTCAACAGTATTTCTGGTAAAGAAACCAGAGGGAAAATTTTGATTTATTCTGAACCTAAAGACTCCAAATCAAAGTGTAAGATACAGACCATTCAGGATGGACAATATAAGATCTGTGGTTCATCTTTTACAGAAAAATGACTTTCTTGCCTCCCTAGATCTAAAGGATGCATACCTCCACTTGCCCATTCATCCAACATCACAGCAATATCTGAGATTTTCTGTTCAAATAGAGAAGGAGGTAAGACATTTCCAGTTTATTGCTCTTCCTTTTGGGCTGTCCTCAGCCCCATGGCTCTTTACTAAGGTGATGTCTGAGGTTCTTGCTAAGCTTAGACTTAAAAAGATTAACATAGTTGGTTAGACGATTTTTTGATTTGGGGTCCATCGGCAGATTCAGTAAGACACCAGATGTGTTTAGCCCTAGACTTCCTCCAAGATCTCAGTTGGCTGATAAACTGGGACAAATCATCTCTGATCCCATCTCAGATTATAGAATTTTTAGGATTTAAGATTGATACTAGACAGGAAAAGCTCTACCTGCCGAATAGAAAAATGTCTGCAATTCTAAACATTGTTTTTTCATTTCAGAAAACAAGGACTATGTCTCTCAGAAAGGCCATGGCAGTTCTAGGGATCCTGACGGCCTCATTTCCTGCAGTTCAGTGGGGACAATTCCATGCAAGATTCCTACAATTATGGATACTCAGATCATGGAACAGAAGCCTTGCGGTTTTAGACAAAAAGGTCCTCATCCCTCACAACATAAAGGTGTCTCTTTTGTGGTGGTTGAATCAGTCTCATCTAACCCCAGGTCGTCTATGGAATTATCCACAACAAAAGATAATTACAACAGATGCCAGTGTATGGGGCTGGGGAGCCCACCTGCAGGGCCGGGCCGAGGCATAGGCTGGAGAGGCTCCAGCCTCAGGGCGCAGTGTAGGAGGGGGCGCAGAATTCATTCAGCTGTCATTCCTAATTGTGTTTGAAGCAGAAAGAAATAGGAAAAGGGGATACATGGCAGTGACTGCAAGCCAGATAACTAGATATTAAGGTGTTGGGGAGGTTGTGGGCCCTGTGGCGCCTCTTAGTCTAATAGCAATCAGTGTTTGATGGCTCGGGTGGCAGGGATGGAGGGGCGCACTTTGGTGTCT
The DNA here is from genome assembly GCF_040937935.1 of Hyperolius riggenbachi. Taxonomy (NCBI): domain Eukaryota; kingdom Metazoa; phylum Chordata; class Amphibia; order Anura; family Hyperoliidae; genus Hyperolius; species Hyperolius riggenbachi. Next base: position 10,527,966 of record NC_090651.1, on the reverse strand, counting down.
CAGCCTTGGGTGCTGGAGGACCTTGTCCCGGCTCTGCCCACCTGGATTCCCTTCCAGCGCAAGGACAGTGGTCTGTACAGATGAGTTCAAATTCATCAAACAGCAGAGAACTGGAAGCGGTATGGAGAGCCTTACAGCACTTCAGCAGTCAGATCAGAGATTCTCATGTCAGGATAAGACCCGACAACAGGTCTGTGGTGGCTTTTATAAACAAGCAGGGAGGCACGAGGAGTCAGAATTTGTGGAGCCAGACGGCGAGGATTATGTTCTGGTCGGAGAACAACATCAGCTCATTGATAGCGGTTCACCTAAAGGGGACGTCAAACGAGGTAGCGGATTATCTCAGCCGAACAAAACTGGATCAGAACGAATGGTCTCTCAATTCAGGAATATTTCAGACGATTGTTTCGAAGTGGGGAAATCCAGAGTTGGACTTATTCGCAAGGAGAGGGAATACGAAGTGCTCGAACTTTTGTGCCCTGTATCCAGTAGATGTCCCTTGGGCGGTAGATGCTTTCACAATAGATTGGGGGAATTTGAGAATGTATGCGTTTCCTCCAATTCCACTTCTTTCTTGAGTGTTAAAGAAGATTATCCAGGACAAGGCAAGAGTCATACTAATAGCCCCCTTTTGGCCCAAACGACCATGGTTCACGTTGCTTCAGTCTCTAGCAATATCGGAGCCGATAATCTTGCAGCTTACTCCGGACGTGATATCCCAGGGCCCAGTTTTGCATCCGGATCTGAGTTTTCTGCACCTCTCAGCTTGGAATCTGAGTGGGAGATCCTAAAGTCCAAGGGTTTCTCAGACGAACTTTCTGAAACTTTACTTACAGTAGGAAGAAAGTAACTAGGGTGATTTATCAGAAGGCGTGGAGAGTATTTAATGATTGGTGTACTAAGAGATCATGTAATAAGGATTCTCTCCGATCTGTGTTGGAATTTTTACAGTGCGGTTTCAAAAAAGGCCTCAGTATTAGCACACTGAAGGTTCAAGTATCAGCACTAAGTGTGTTTCTAGAGAGAAAGCTAGCACAGAACGATTTTATAATTCGTTTTTTTTCAAGCCTTAAAGAGATTGAAACCTGCAGTAAGACCGAGAATACCTTCCTGGGATCTAAATGTTGTTTTGCAGGGCCTGTGTGACACTCCATTTGAACCTTTATCTCAAATCTCTAACAAGTTCCTGACATTGAAGACCGTGTTTCTCCTGGCAATAACTACAGCAAGGAGAATAGGTGAACTACAGGCGTTATCAATAAGGGAACCTTACTGTGTTATCTCAGAAGACAGGATAACATTACGCCCAGACGCAACATTTCTACCTAAGGTGGTTTCTTCATTTCACAGGAACCAGGAGATCTACATTCCCTCTTTTTGTGAAAACCCATCAAATGATAAGGAGAAAAGACTGCATTTTCTGGATGTTAGAAGATGTCTATTGACTTATTTGGAAAGAACCAAGTCCTGGAGAAGATCTGATGCGATCTTTGTTCTATTTTCAGGCAAGACAAGAGGAAATAAAGCCTCAAAGACAACCTTGGCACGTTGGATCAAACAAGCAATTGCTTTATCATATCAGTCACAGGGAAAGACATTAGGTTCCTCTATCAAGGCTCATTCCACAAGAGGCATTTCAACATCATGGGCAGAGAGGGCAGGCGCTTCTATTGATCAGTTATGCAGAGCTGCGACTTGGTAAAGTAAAACACCTTCGTGAAACATTACCGACTGGATGTATCTGCAAGCACAGATTTATCCTTTGGAAGGAAGGTCTTGCAAGCAGTAGTCCCGCCCTAAGCCTGATCTCTAGTATATTGTCTCATCCAGGGGTGCTGTCCGAATGACGTTCTGGGAAAGACAACTTTACTTACGGTAACGTCTTTTCCAGTAGTCAAGAGGACAGCACCCCTGCAACCCGCCCTTATTGGGTGGAAAGATTTAAGGTTTGTATGAGCATTATTTTTATGGTCCGTGTCATCTTGCTTATGAAACTGAGGTATAGAAGTAAGTGGTTGCCTCTTATACAGCTGCCTATTGCTTATGCAAATTCTTTCTTTTTCAGTTCCTGTCCACGGTGGGGGAGGGAGACAGGTCTCATCCAGGGGTGCTGTCCTCTTGACTACTGGAAAAGACGTTACCGTAAGTAAAGTTGTCTTTTAATTGGACCCGGCACCCGTGCAAACTGTAGCATGTCGTCCGAATCGCATCGACGGCAAGCCCATTGTCTGAACAGGAAGTGTTTCTCCAGTTAGCATACAGAGAAACAGGCCCTTAAAGTGTAACTGTCAGGCATACAATCAAAAATCAATTCTTTGTTTTTATCTGGTAAGCAATAACATACCTCCCAACTTTTTGAGATGAGAAAGAGGGACATGCCACACCCCTGACCACGCCCCTTTCGCAAGTCACAACCATAGTCTCGCATACCATAAAGATTTCATAAGAAAAATATGTTTTATAATTCAAACCACACTGGTCCTTTCTATCCTGGTTCATTTTCCTTCATATTAACATTTTAAAACCAGTAATATATCCATTTAAAGTGAATGTTTACCGGTTTAAAAAAGAAAAAGGTCGGATACTCACCTAAGGAGAGGGAAGGCTCGGTCCTAATGAGCCTTCCCTCTCCTCTCCCGGTGCCCGGTCCCGCGCAGGATCCCCCGTGGCAGTATTCGACCAGTTCGGTCAAATACTGCCACTCCCGCAGCCGAAGGGAGCTTTCGGAAGCCTTCGGGAGCACTCGGTCTCCCGATGACGCGGCCGCTCCATACTACGCATGCGCGAGCGCCCTCTATGACGCACTCGCGCGTGCGTAGTATGGAGCGGCCCGTCTTCGGAAGCCCGAGTGCTCCCGAAGACCTCCGAAGTCCTTGCGGACGCGAACGGGGGAGCCAGCGCAGCACCGAGGGCACCGGGAGAGGAGAGGGAAGGCTCATTAGGACCGAGCCTTCCCTCTCCTTAGGTGAGAATCTGACTTTTTTTTTCATTAGCGGTACCCATCGGCTTTAAAGGATGGGAATAAAGTTTAGAGTCAATCAAACACATTTTTAGTAGAGAAATATATATATTTACATAGAAAGAGGGACAAAGTCCTGAAAGAGGGACAAATGAGAAGGAAAGAGGGACAGAGGGACAGGGCTCCCAAAGAGGGACAGTTGGGAACTATGAGTAATAAAAAAAAAATCACTATTATGGTGGCCATACACGGTACAATAAAAACGTTCGATTTTCCCGTTTATTCTATCTAAATGATCAAATTGAATGAAAGTTGAAATTTTTTTTTTCGATCAAGAAATTCGAACGATTATCCCGTTTTTTCGGGAAAAATGATCGAACATGCTGGCAAAATCTTTATATTCGATCTAACGGAATAATCAAACTAAATTATCTAAATGAAAAATTGTACCATGTATGGCCACCTTTAGACTTAAAGAGACACTGAAGCGAAAAAAAAAATATGATATAATGAATTGGTTGTGTACTATGAATAATTTCTAGAAGATTAGCAGCAAAGAAAATATTCTCATACTTTTATTTTCAGGTATATAGTGTTTTTTCTAACATTGCATCATTCTATAATATGTGCAGATTACACAACACTCAGCATTCAAAATGATTCTTTCAGAGCAGTCTGTGAAGTAATGACCTCTCCTCTAGCAGAGAAAAAGAAAACAGTTGAGATAATAAAAGTCAGATAACAGCCCTCTCCACGACTAACTTAGTCGGAGAGCTTAATGGCTTGTTTGCATAGAGATAACAACTGGAGTTTCTCAACTCTTCCTGTACTGGAAACAATTAGACTGATGTATCTGATCTTAATGTTTTATTTCTTAGCTGTGCTACACATACAAATCATAATATCATTTTTTTTTCGCTTCAGTGTCTCTTTAACAAATGCATCCTTATTGTCTGAAGCCTCTTTCCCTACTGTTTTCCCCTCCCACAACCAGAGCCGGGACAAGGTCCTCCAGCACCCAAGGCTGACACCCCAAAGTGCGCCCCTCCATCCCTCCCACCCCAGCTGTCACACACTGATTGCTATTAGTAGGGCTGAGCTCTCGGATTCCGAATTTCGAGTTTGCCATCGGAATTTGGCAGTTCCGAGTAAGCACTCGAAACTCGAAAATTCTGCAATTCCGAGTACCGAATTCGTGTTTACATTGAAGTCAATTGTGCTAAATTCCGTGGTGAATTGTGAAGCCCCCTTACATGCTATCATCACCAAATTTGGCATGTATATTAAGCAGATGAGTAGGAACATGGTAAAAAAAAAAATTTGTGAAAAGAGCTTATAGTTTTTGAAATAAACGATTTTAAAGTTTCATAGGAAAAATGATTTTTAAACTGTGTAAAATGACACTGCTGCAGAGCAGGTTACTGCATTCAGAGTTCTGTATACATATTGTATACATTTCATGAAAACAGACAGCGTGGGGTCCCCCCTCCCAAGCCTCCTTAACCCCTTGTCCCCCATGCAGGCTGCGATAGCCAGAATGCGGAGCCCCGGCCACGTGGGGCTTCGCACCCTGAGCTATACCAGCCCGCATGGTCCATGGTATGGGGGGGCTCTGGAGGAGAGGGGCGGCTAACCTCCCCCTCTCCCCCAGAGCCCTTGTCCAATCCATGGACAAGGGGCTCTTCCCCACCTCCGGTGCCCCAGGAGGAGGTGGGGGCCGCCGACGTCCTGGGGGGGTTCATGGTGCCATCCGGGGTTCCCCTTTAACAAGCGGACCCCGGAAGCCGCCTCCTCCCCAGGAGAAATGAGTATAGGGGTACACGGTACCCCTTACCCATTTCAGCAGATTTAAAAAAAGAAATAAAAACACGACAACGAAAAAAGTCCTTTATTGTTCTAAATTAACCAGGGATACTTACCTTGGGATAATCTCACGCCAGTAACCTCAGGAGTGGTCCCACGCCAGTATCCTCTTAGGACATCTCACCACCCTCCCACACTGACGCACTCCCACCACTGAATGGTCACAGTCAGCCTCTGCATCTGTATAGCAGAGGCTGAGAACACGAAAATTTTGCCTTTAAAACAAGAAATTTCGGCAAACAGTGATGCAATCAAAATGGCCACTGGGAAATCCCCGATCGCTGGAGGCCACACTAGAGTGGCAAAACCAGTGATTTTTCACATAGATGGTGGATCCAGGTGACCAGAGCAGGAGGTGCCCTAATCCCCTGGACCCACCCATTCATGTGAAATAACGCGTATTCTGACACTCTGAGGTGGCCTCCGGGGAACGGGGATTCCCCAGCAGCCATTTTGTTTATGACACTGTTTGCCGAAAATTCTTGTTTTAGCAAACAATTTTCGTGTTTCTAGTTTATGCAATACAGATTGCAGAGGCTGTCTACAGCCATTCATCCCCAGGAGTTCTGCAGGATCGGCAGGTGCGCGGGACCTCCTAAGAGAATAGAGGGGGGCACAGCGCAGGAAGGTGGGAAAGTGGGCACAGAGCGGCGGGGAGGGGGGGGGAGCCTCCCCTCCCTCACCTAGGGCCCCTCCCTTGCGCACTCCCCCCCCCCACCTCCAGAATTTCAGCCAGCCAGCGGAACGGCTTACCGAGAGCGATAGCTCTGTGTGCCGCTGGTCTGGTATTCTGCACTGACACTGTCCAATCACGCTTGCGCAGTACTTCCTGTGAGAGCGTAATTGGACAATGCAATGCAGGAGACCAGACCAGCAGCGGCACACAGAGCTCTTCTCTCGGTAAGTGATTCCCGCTCGCTGCCGCTGCTGGCTGCAATTTTGGAGGGGGAGCACGGAAGGGGGACCCTAGGTGAGGGAGGGGGGAAGGTTTCCACTCCTCCCCGCCACTCTGTGCCCACTGCCCCCCCTTCCAGCATGGGGGCCCCCACTAACTGGTGACCTGCCTACCTAAACTGGGGACACCTATAGACCTGGGTATATCTATACTGGGGACACCTATATACCTGCCTACCTAAACTTGGAAACTTGGCAGCGAGCGGGAATCACTTACCGAGAGAAGAGCTCTGTGTGCCGCTGCTGGTCTGGTCTCCTGCATTGCATTGTCCAATTACGCTCTCACAGGAAGTACTGCGAGAGCGTGATTGGACAGTGTCAGTGCAGAATACCAGACCAGCGGCACACAGAGCTATCGCTCTCGGTAAGCCGTTCTGCTGGCTGGCTGAAATTCTGGAGGTGGGGGGGAGTGCGCAAGGGGGGGCCCTAGGTGAGGGAGGGGAGGCTTCCCCCCCTCCCCGCCGCTCTGTGCCCACTTTCCCACCTTCCTGCGCCGTGCCCCCCTCTATTCTCTTAGGAGGTCCCGCGCACCTGCCGATCCTGCAGAACTCCTGGGGATGAATGGCTGTAGACAGCCTCTGCAATCTGTATTGCATAAGCTAGAAACACGAAAATTGTTTGCTAAAACAAGAATTTTCGGCAAACAGTGTCATAAACAAAATGGCTGCTGGGGAATCCCCGTTCCCCGGAGGCCACCTCAGAGTGTCAGAATACGCGTTATTTCACATGAATGGGTGGGTCCAGGGGATTAGGGCACCTCCTGCTCTGGTCACCTGGACCCACCATCTATGTGAAAAATCACTGGTTTCGCCACTCTAGTGTGGCCTTCAGCGATCGGGGATTTCCCAGTGGCCATTTTGATTGCATCACTGTTTGCCGAAATTTCTTGTTTTAAAGGCAAAATGTTCGTGTTCTCAGCCTCTGCTATACAGATGCAGAGGCTGACTGTGACCATTCAGTGGTGGGAGTTCGTCAGTGTGGGAGGGAGGTGGGATGTCATAAGAGGATACTGGCGTGGGACCACTCCTGAGGTTACTGGCGTGAGATTATTGCAAGGTAAGTATCCCTGGTTAATTTAGAACAATAAAGGACTTTTTTCGTTGTCGTGTTTTTATTTCTTTTTTTAACTCTGCTGAAATGGGTAAGGGGTACCGTGTACCCCTATACTCATTTCTCCTGGGGAGGGGGCGGCTTCCGGGGTCCGCTTGTTAAAGGGGAACCCCAGATGGCACCATGAACCCCCCAGGACGTCGGCGGCCCCCACCTCCTCCTGGGGCACCGGAGGTGGGGAAGAGCCCCTTGTCCATGGATTGGACAAGGGCTCTGGGGGAGAGGGGGAGGTTGGCCGCCCCTCTCCTCCAGAGCCCCCCCATAGCATGGACCATGCGGGCTGGTATAGCTCAGGGTGCGAAGCCCCACGTGGCCGGGACTCTGCATTCTGGCTATCCCAGCCTGCATGGGGGACAAGGGGTTAAAGGACTTACGAGGCCAAAACTTCAGAAAAAAAATAAAAAAAAAAGTTATCCACTTGTGTCAGCTTGTCAGGCACGGAGGACGCCGTCCGCGCCCTCCGTGCCGTTCCGCCGGGTCCCCGCCGCTCCATAGCCCCCCGAACGGTCCCCGACCGCGCGGCCCGGGTCGGGCTCTCCAGCCTGTACTAAGATGGCGGCCGAAGCTGGCCGCGGCTGCGCAGTACGCATAGCCATGGGTGCGGCTGCGCAGCTCTAAGGCCAACCCCCCGATCCACGCTACTGTTACGTGGATCGGGGGGTTGGCCTTAGAGCTGCGCAGCCGCACTCGCGGCTATGCGTACTGCGCAGCCGCGGCCAGCTCCGGCCGCCATCTTAGTACAGGCTGGAGAGCCCGACCCGGGCCGCGCGGTCGGGGACCGTTCGGAGGCTATGGAGCGGCGGGGACCCGGCGGAACGGCACGGAGGGCTCGGACGGCGTCCTCCGTGCCTGACAAGCTGACACAGGTGGATAACTTTTTTTATTTTTTTTCTGAAGTATTGGCCTCGTAAGTCCTTTAAGGAGGCTTGGGAGGGGGGACCCCACGCTGTCTGTTTTCATGAAATGTATACAATATGTATACAGAACTCGGAATGCAGTAACCTGCTCTGCAGCAGTGTCATTTTACACAGTTTAAAAAACATTTTTCTTATGAAACTTTGAAATCAATTTACTCAAAAACTATAAGCTCTTTTCACAAAATTTTTTTTTACCATGTTCCTACTCATCTGCTTAACATACATGCCAAATTTGGTGATGATACGGGGGCTTTACAATTAACTGCAGAAGTTAACACTATTTAATTCAATAGAAATGCACTCGGAACACGAAAATTCGGAACACGAAACTCGGTTTTCGCATGCGGTACACGAAATTTCGACGAAATCGGAATTTAGCTGTTCCGATCAGCCCTGGCTATTAGACTAAGAGGCACCACAGGGCCCACAACCTCCCCAACACCTTAATATCTAGTTATCTGGCTTGCAGTCACTGCCATGTATCCCCTTTTATTTCTTTCTGCTTCAAACACAATTGGGAATGACAGCTGAATGAATTGTGCGCCCCCTCCTACACTGCGCCCTAAGGCTGGAGCCCACAACTCTGTTCCTCTCTGGCCAATATTTCTCATGCTGAGACAATGCACTTTCTATAGTGAAAAGCGGGCAATGCATACACAATCAGGCAGAGGAGAGTAATGGTACGTACACACTTGTGACTATGGTCATTACTAGCAGCAGCTTAACGATCGGTCTGCCGAGAATCAGGTAAAGAACTTTACCAAATGATCATTAAGTATAACGACAAACGACCGATATCGGCACAATGAGAAAATCCAACAGGACGGATCATATTGAACGACAATCGTTACAAAACTATAGTGTGTAGAGTTATCTGCCGAGCACGATCGTTACAAGGACCAATGCGCCTGCGTTGGATTTTGACCAGCTTCTGTACTTCCTGTGCAGCCCATCGTTGCATTCCAATTATTCCAATATCGTTCATCTGGTAACTATCGTTCCTTGCAAACAATCTTTATCGCAAGTGTGTACGTACCATAAGGGAGGAAATGACATCAGGAATAGCTTCAAAATAGCCACACTTAAAATGGGAAATGCTAAGAAGGATTTTCTCTTTTCTTACTGCAGAAAAATCACGAAAATCAAAACATGGACAGTGGAATAAATATGTTATGTAAGTAGAGCAAGTACTTATCTACTTATGTTTTTTTTCTTTCCGAGATCGTATGGTTGACAGTACCTCTTTAAATAGGAACTATAATGAAAATGACAATGAATAAAAATGTTTTACAATATTTGTTTATAGATGATTTAGTCAGTGTTTATCATCGGAAAATCTTTCCTTTCTACCGGTGGTGACATATTTAGTCCTGCCAGGTAATCTGTGCATAGAACCCTCAGTAATGCACATTCTGCACAGAGAGATCCTGCTTGCTTGGCAGCTGGAAAAAGCCGTTATTTCCCACAATGCAATGAGGTTCACAGACTGCAAACTGCCAGGACCATGGCCATGACATCACACTGTGGGAGGGGTTTCACCACAATATCAGCCATACAGCCCCCCCAATGATCAGTTTGTGAAAAGAAAAAGATTTCTCATGGGAAAAGGGGTATGCTAGACTCTTAGCAGAGGCAGCGCTGTCTAGCCACCTCAGCTGAGAAACATCTAGCTGTACAGGGCTTAACCCATCCGTTTTCACGTGAGAAATGTTCACCTCCCATTCATTAGCCTATAACTTTATCACTACTTATCACAACTTATCACAATGAACTGATCTATATCTTGTTTTTTTCCGCCACCAATTAGGCTTTCTTTGGGGGGTACATTTTGCTAAGAGCCACTTTACTGTAAATGCATTTTAACAGGAACAATAAGAAAAAAAATAGAAAAATTCATTATTTCTCAGTTTTCAGCCATTATAGTTTTAAAATAATACATGCCTCCATAATTAAAACTGACGTATTGTATTTGCCCATATGTCCCGGTTATTACACCGTTAAAATTATGTCCCTATCACAATGTATGGCGACAATATTTTATTTGGAAATAAAGGTGCATTTTTTCCATTTTGCATCTATCACTATTTACAAGTTTAAAATAAAAAAAAAATATAGAAATATTTTATCTTTACATTGATATTTAAAAAGTTTAGACCCTTAGGTAAATATTTACATTTTTTTTTATTGTAATGGTTTTTTTTTATAGTAAACATTTTATTTGGGTAGTTTTGGGAGGGTGGGAGGTAAACAATAGATTTATAAATGTGTGTTAAGTTTTATTTCTTTTTACTTTCAGTTGTAGTATTACTTTTTGGCCACAAGATGGCGGCCATGAGTTTGTTTACATGACGTCACTCTAAGCGTAACACACGCTTAGAGCGACGCATGGGGGAGGTGACAGCCAGAAAAAGCACAGCTTCCGAGAGAAGCTGTCGCTTTTTCAGCGGGGGAGAGCAATCAGTGATCGGGCACCACAGCCCAATTCACTGATTGCCTGGCTAACGAACCGCGGGCCGGGAGCGCGCGTGCACGCGATCGGCCGCGGGAGCACGCGGTAGCGCGCATGGTTCCTGGACGTAGATTCTACGTCCAGGAACCAAAATAGGTTAAAGAGAAACTGTAACCAAGGATTGAACTTCATCCCAATCAGTAGCTGATACCCCCTTTCCTATGAGAAATCTTTTCCTTTTCACAAATGGATCATCAGGGGGCGCTGTATGGCTGATATTGTGGTGAAACCCCTCCCACAGGAAACTGAGAAGCATGGTCCTGGCAGTTTCCTGTCTGTGAACCTCATTGCATTGTAGGAAATAACAGCTGTTTACAACTGCCAAAAAAGCAAGCAGCATCTCCTTCCACTGACATAACCTGCCAGCAGTAAAAATGTCACCATGTGATAAATGTCAGAATGTAAATCAGGGAGAGGAGAGACTTTACAATGGGCAAACACTGACTAAATCATTTATACATAATTATTGTAAAAATGAAGCACTTTTTTTATTACATTATTTTCACTGGAGTTCCTCTTTAAAACTCTGAAGCACGGCTCAGGGACGGTCTTCTGAGTAGCTATTCGGATTCAAAATGTTAATAGCTAGCTGATTAATCAGGTGTGACCGCGGGTGGCGGAGGATTAACTTACCCAGAAGGCCGCGGGGTTCTGCACGGTCCATTCGCCTCACATGGGAAGTGTTGGCCGCGTTCCACGACTCACTACCTCACTTCCTCCTTCAAGCCAGAAGGAGGAAGTGCTGTAGTGAGTCCTGGAACACAGCCAAAACTTTGCCTGTGGACCGCACAGTACCCCACGGACATCTGGGTAAGTTAACCCTCCGCCACCCGCGGTCACACCTGATTAATCAGCACTTCATTAACATTTTAATTCCAGGTAGCTACTCAGAAGCCCATCCCTGGCGAGGACACTCATTTTAGGTAAGAAACTCAACTATAAATCCTTGAAGGCTTCGGAAATACATCAGGTGTGCTTTACGTGGTCTTCTGAAAACAAGCAGCAGGGAGCAGACAGGGGTACTCCTGGTGATGGTGTACAGGCGGCTTGCAGGGGATGAGCACATGTCAAATTATAAACAAGCACTCTGGGGAGAGTCATATCATTTCTATGGCTAGGGATATTTTGAGCCGCTGCAGATCCGTCTCCAGCCTCCCCTCTCTGGGGAAAGTTATTGAAAAGGCTGCAGATCTCCAACTCAAAGCCTGGCTCCCGAGAAACATCTGTGACCCTCTACAATCAGGCTGCAGGAAGCACCACAGCTGTGAGACAGCCCCAGTCCAGGTCTGCAATGTCCAGCTCATGGCCAGATACAGAGGCGAATGCTCCATCCTGATACAATCGATTATGAAATCGTGCTTAAAGTGGATACAATACAGTTGATACAAATCCTGCAGTTTGTCTACTTCCTGCTTTCATGAAAGCAGACATATTGTTAACCTTCTTGCCGGTTCAATTCCTCCGGCAAGGAGGCAGCGCATGAGATTTTTTTTTTTTTTTTTTTAAATCATGTAGCGAGCCTAGGGCTCGCCACATGATAGTCGCTGAGCGGCAGCATCCCCCCACCCACTCCGATCGCCTTCGGCGATCTGAGTAAGCAGGAAATCCCGTTCAGAACGGGATTTCCTGCAGGGCTTCCCCGGTCGCCATAGCGTCGGGGCGGGATGACGTCACCGACGTCATAGGGAATCCCGATCTGCCCCTCAACGCTGCCTGGCACTGATTGGCCAGGCAGCGCAGGGGTCTGGGACAGGGGGGGGGAGCGAGTCGGCGCGGCGGATCGGCGGCGAGGATCGGAAGTTACAAGCAGCTAGCAAAGTGCTAGCTGCTTGTAACAAAAAAAAAAAAAAAAATATGCAAATCGGCCCAGCGGGGCCTGAGAAATCCTCCTGCGCAGGTTACCACGAACTGAGTTCGGGATAACCGGCAAGGAGGTTAACATCCTGTGCTTTCAAACTAGTCAGCTGACACCGCTGAGTGATAAAATTACAACTTGTGATTTGTCACAGGTAAGGGGGAATTAGACAGGCTAAACTCTCTAAATACATACAGGGTGCATTTCTCCGTTTTCCTTCTGTCTTGTGCAAGAGTTCAGCTCCACTTTAAAGGACAACTGAAGTGAGAGGGATATGGAGGCTGCCATGTTTATTTCCTTTTAAACCAATACAGTTGCCTGGCAGCCCTGCTGGCCTGTTTGGCTGCAGAAGTGTCTGAATAACACCAGAAACAAACATACAGCTAATCTTGTCAGATCTGACAATAATGTCAGAAACACCTGATCTGCTGCATGCTTGTTCAGGGGCTATGGCGGAATGTATTCGAATGTGTGCGCTTTCCGCAGACGTGGCTTTCCAATCAGTATCAGCAGAAATAGCTGAGCCTGATCAGGTGCGCTCTACTGTCCAAGAGCGAGTTGTCTGGGAATGCACAACAGAGCGGACCCGATCAGGCTCAGCTATTTCCGCCAGAAACAGAGCGGAAAGCAGCTACGGTGCCTGTGCGAGGCGCACTGTTTGGGGGACCCAGCAGTGGAACCTGTAGTGCGCCTGCACGATACTCGAGGTGCTGAGGAGGATGAGGCTTTCCACTCCCCAGATAATTACCCCCTAGGGGCACCTTTTTTCACTACAGGTACTCTTTAAATAAAGAAATTGATCATGTGGAGATACAACGGATTAAAGTGAACATGAGCTGCCAAAAAATAAAAAAGTTAGATACTTATCTAGGTAGATGGAATCCTCTGGAAAGTTCAGTGGCTTCCCGTGTCCTCCTGGCCCCGCCGTTGCGATGCACAGACCCTCTGAACATATCAGACAAGAGCTTGTGGGATGTGTTCTCGTGGCTGCTCTTCCTGCAATGTCTGCACACGGTACAGCCGTTTCTATGCAGCCGCTCTCTAACCAGCAGCTTCCGCCGCACTCACGGCCATATTCACACAGACGCTGTACGGCCGGGCTGGTGCAAGAAGGGGGTGGGGCCGCAAGCTAAAATGGGATCCCGGCCAGAGGGGGTCGGGTCAAGGATGACACAGGAAGTCTCTGGACCACCCAGACTCTTCCCAGGTAAGTATTTTTTTTTCATGCCCAGTCTGGATTTTTGGAAGTCCGTTACTCTCTGGATTACCCTCGTAATAACTTGACTGGCCTGATTCCAAACTGCAGAGTGTTTGTACACAATTTGCAATTCGCTGGCCGTCCGCTGTGGTTGGTCAATGAGATGCAAAGAATTTCAAGTTGATGCATTATGTAAATTTTGTATGCAAATTCATGCAGTTTGAACATGAACAACTCAAATCCCGCTGAGGTAAAATTCAATTTTCAACCTGCATAAATTTGCATACACAATTTGCATGATCATGCATCAACTCAAGTTATTTACAGTTATTGACCATTCCTAGTTGGCAATATAAATCCAGAACTACCTCCTTAGTAAACTCCTTCTGCTCCTCGTTATCCCAAAGCTAGTCCTCTTCTATTCCCTTCCAGAGTAATCATTTAAAGAGGACCTCCAGTGAAATCGCAGCTACTGTTCATTTATTAAGTGTACTCCTTATTGTCGCCTAACAGGGATTGGCGATCGAACGGGTAAATAACTCACCCGTTTGCCTTATGCCAGGTACACACCATACAATTGTGTGTTAGATAGATGGTTCGAGAGATTATTTCCGTCGTGTCCGATATCATTTTCGATCGTTTTTCTGGTCGATTTCTCATAGAAGTGAATGGAAATAGATAAGAAAACATGAGAATCAAGCGGGAAATCGACCGAAAAAAAGCACATAGTGTGTACCGAGCATTCCAGAGACGTCCCGAACTCTGAGGCCACCCCCAGCTCCGCCCAGCAGGACAAAGACCGCCGTATAGTTTTTGTTTAACCTCTTGACGACCAGCTAACGCCGATTGGCGTAAACTGGTCGTCTGCGGGTTTCCATGTCCGTTCATGGAGGGTATCTCCGTGAACAGCCGGAGAGCCGCCGATCGCGGCTCGCCGGCAAAATGTAAACACGCGGGGGTTGGCCGGGGATCGCCGGCCTATGATAGGCTGAAGCCTATCCTTCAATGCGCAGGACGGATATCCGTCCTGCGCAGCTCAGAGGGGGAGGGAGGGAGAGGGAGGGAGCGCAGAGAACGCTGCGGAGGGGGGCTTTGAAGAGCCCTACCCGCAAAGCGCAGCAAGCCGGCGGCGATCAGACCCCCCCAGCAGGGGGCAAGTCTGATCGCCCTGGCTCTATCCTGATCTGTGCTGCGGGGTGGAGAGCCCACGCAGCACAGATCAGCCATAAATCCCCTGGTCGTCAAGTGGTTATGTGGACCTAAACTCAGAACTTCCTCTCTGCTCTAAAAGATAACAGCATAATAACCTTTAAACAAAAACATTTTTTTTGTTACAGTTGATACAAATCCTGCGATAAATCAGCAGTGTGTCTACTTCTTGCTTTCACAGCAGATGTATTGTTAGCATCCTGTTTTTCCCAATTAACGCTCTGCCATGGCAGTCAGCTAACACAGCTGAGACATCAAATTACAGTTGTGATTAGTCACAGATGAGGTGGGGGGGGGGGGGGGTAAACTCTCTAAATACATGCAGGGTGGATTTCTCTCTGTTTTTCTTCTGTCCTGTGCAAGAGTTCAGCTCCACTGTAAGGGGTGGGGGTGTTTCTGCAGCGTTACAGCACTTTGCGGATCGTTGGTGATATGTACAATGTATCCCTATGGGGATCACTCACACGGCAGCTCCTGCGATTTGCGGAAATTGCAAACATGCTGCATGTAGCATTTCTGGAGCAACCGCAATGCATTTCTCATTTACCAGCCGCAATCACTGTACAATCGTCGCAAAATCGAATTTGCAATTGTAAGTGTGAATCAGCCCTTAGCGATCTATGAAGAGTACATTAAAGTGAACCTCCAGACTGAAAAGGTTTGGTGTTTCTTTAACAGTTCCACAGCATCAGAACTTTGTTTCTCTTATACAAGCCTCATTTTTAGCTGCACAGAAGAAAACTGCCCGGGCAGTTTTCCCCTTATGCTGTGCAAAGCATGATGGGATTTCTGATGATGTTCTCGTTCTGCTGTTTTGGTGCAATTTTTTTTTCTTACATTTTGAATTTGACATTTGAAGCCTAGCGTGTGCAGCTGGGAGGGGTAATCGGGACACAGGATAGTTGGAACTGTGTCTCCTGCTCCTTGTCACCTCCTTTCAACCAAAAAGATGGCTGCCCCCATGACAAAGATGGCAGCCCCCATGAATCACAAACATTTGCCTGTTCTTTTAAAACAGGGTGGGTAAGAGATTATATTACCAATCTATTCTAATTAACATAACTAATGTAACTTAATAACAGTATGTTTGTTTAGGCTGAAGTTCCCCTTTAACTATTAAAGCGGACCAGAACTTAGAACTTCCTTACTGCTCTAGAAGATAAGCAACAGCATAATAACCTTTAGGCCTCTTTCACAGTAGGACGTTGCGGTTACAACGCAACGCCCCAAAAAAAGTCACAACGCAACTCTATGCCCTGTTATCGGCGCATACAGTAGGGTGTACAGGTAATGAAAACTATGCTTCCAGGTCATTACTGAGCATGTGCAAACAGTCCAACGCAGCTAATATAATAAAGTGTATAACGCACTGCATGCAGCACTTTCTAATAACGCTACACGTTACACACAAACAACGTGTGCACTGTGAATGTCACACAGACTTAGTATTGGTGTGCGTTAGTCTGCGTTATAACATTTTCTAACGTGAAAGAGGCCTTAAAAACAGAGAACCCGAGGCGGATTTTGTAAATCTTAATAGGACAGTTCTGTGCACAATGACATGACTGTGTCTTTCTGGTGCAGCCGCCAGTCCCTCCTGAAAAATACCGACAGGATAGCGACAATCTACTTGTTGCTAGCCTGCTGTTTACCTGCAGCTTGTCAATCACTGCTCCTCTGCATTGCCTCGCCCATTACATGGCTCCCGCCCCCGCTAGCTTCCTCCAATTGGAAGCTAAGCCACAACCAGGAAGTACTTCCTGGGTCGTGGCTTGGCTTCCGATTGGAGGAAGCTAGCAGAGGCGGGGAGAGCAATGTGAAGGAGCAGTGATTGACAAGCTGGCAGGTAAACGGAAGGCTAGCGGCAAGCAGATTGTCGCTGCAATTTTAAGGGGGACAGCAGAGCCCAGAGGGGACTGGCAGCAGCAGGACACTGAGGGATGTCATTGTGCACAGAACAGGCCTCTGTGTCCTAATAAGATTTAGAAAATCTGCCTCAGGTTCTCTTTAAAGAAAAACATTTCTTTGTTACAGCTCATATAAAACCTAAAATAAATCTGCAGCGTGTCTACTTCCTGCTTTCATACAAGCAGACATATTGTTAACATCCTGAGTTTACCAATTAGATGCTGTGCCGAGGCAGTAATGTGACATAGGGAAGAGATCAAATTACAACTGGTGATTAGTCACAGATGAGGGGGAATTAGACAGGCTAAACTCTCTAAATACAGGGTGCACTTCTCTAGGTTACCCTTCTGTCCTGTGCAAGAGTTCAGGTTCACTTTAATATATTTTCACTCTTTAAGCTGCAACAAACCAGTTAGATTTCAAGTCTTTATATTCAGAAATAAATACAAACGGACGGCAATCACTGAGGTTTTCACTCTGCTTTTTTTTATAGATATAAATTAGATGCAACTTGTGAAAAATATACCGTGTCGGCCGCAGCCGGGTAAATTAAATAGCGCGTCTTCTTTACTTGGCAATGCCGCTGGGAATCACGACTCTGCAAGTATTTAAAATAAACAAAATATACAAAATTAACTACTAACGTTAACGAGAATTAAAACCTCCCAGAAAGAAAACAATCCAAAAGGTGAGGTCCTCGGGCGTGGTGGAGGCGGGGCCCGTACAGTATGCCAGTCTGTGTTTGGTCAATGTCCGATGAGCACATGCTTCCCGCCACTAGGCCTTGTCACGCAGCAGATAGATTATCAGTTCGTACGTAGACAGGACTATGGCGGTGTTGGGGATCTGCCGGAAAAGTTGGGCTAAAAGTCCTCTGTAAAACGCTGCGTAACCTTCCTCCCGCGCCACCAAGCGCGCCGTCTGGCAGAAGGTCTGGTACTTGCTGCCCTCTTCCCTCAGACGAGTGCGGATCACCTCTGTATGGGGGAAACACAAACACCAGGGGGTCAGCCGCTGTACACACATCTCTGCTACAGATATCATCCTCCGCACATGTGGTCAATGTAAAGGTTTAGTGCCTAGCAGTATAAAGAAGTAGAATATAAACATTAGATGTTGGAACGGTCATCTGAGGAGAGCCATTTCCACCCATGACTGCCTCTGCAAGTCAACAGCCTCCCTCCCCGCTCCCTGTCCTCTCCCCAAACCAAGCCCCCGCCCCCCCCTGCTGTCCCCTCCGGCCTCCCCGCGTGGTTAAACATTTCCCCAGCCCTTCAGTGTTTTTTACCCAGCACTCCTGGTAACTCACCGTGCGGATAGGCGATGCTGGACCCACATCCTTTGGAGAAAGCCGCGGCAACCATCAGTCCCCAGGAAGCTGGCGGTACTTTTCTCACCGCCGCTGTCTGTCTCTCCCCCCCCCCCCCCCCCCCCCCCCGGTTATTTCCCCAGCAGTGCGCCGTGCTGACGCTCCTGGTAACTCACCGTGCGGATAGGCTATGCAGGACGCACATCCTTTGGAGAAAGCCGCGGCGAGCATCAGTCCCAGGAAGCTGGCGGTACTTTTCTCGCCGCCGCTGTCCCCTCCCCCCCCCCAGTTATTTCCCCGGGAGTGCGCCGTGCTGACGCTCCTGGTAACTCACCGTGCGGATAGGCGATGCAGGACGCACATCCTTTGGAGAAAGCCGCGGTGAGCATCAGTCCCAGGAAGCTGGCGGTACTTTTCTCGCCGCCGCTGTCCCCTCCCCCCCTCCGGTTATTTCCCCGGGAGTGCGCCGTCCTGACGCTCCTGGTAACTCACCGTGCGGATAGGCGATGCAGGACGCACATCCTTTGGAGAAAGCCGCGGCGAGCATCAGTCCCAGGAAGCTGGCGGTACTTTTCTCGCCGCCGCTGGTCCGGCTGAGCTGCATCTCTTCCAGGTTCTTCTTTAGCCCTTCGTAGATAACGAAGCAGATGATGGTCTCGGAGATTCCCGCGTAGGACGCCGTGAGACCTCTGTAGAATCCTCTCATGCCCTCCGTCTGATACACGTACCGCGCACATTGCAGGGCGTTCTTCTGCTTGGAACCCCTCACCCTGCATACACAAGAACACAACATTATTATTAGGTTTTAGTTATAGAGCAACAGCATTGCCTAGAGAAAAATCTGTTACAACAAATCCCAACCATTCTATGGTTTTACTTTTTTTCCCCTTAGTTTTAATTGGATATTGATAAAGTAAACCTGTCGCATAACGATACAAGATCTAGCAATTAGGGGTGCTCAATGTGATCCTAAAGGTGGCCACTAACAGTCCAATTTCTAGCGAAAAATCATTTGAGTGATCATATAATTCTGAACGGATGTGATCGGATTGGTTGTAAATAATCTTCGTAGATGGGCACAATCGATTACAAAAACAGTTGTCCGATTGGATTTTCATCAAACCAAAATTTGGATTTTCTTGTTGGTTGTGATAGATGGTAAGTAAGCAATTGGTTGATGGTGTAGTGAATGATGCATTACTAGATTTCACTTCCAATCAGAATTATCTGAACGCTCAAATGATTTTTTGCTAGAAATTGGATCGTTAGTGGCCACCTTAAGAATGGCAAATAGATGCAGCTAGAAACTAACCAATCACGTCACACTTCATATAAATCGCTAATAATTAAAGGGATGCTTTAGTGAGAGGTATATGGAGGCGGCCATATTTATTTCCTGTTAAATAATACCAGTTGCCTGGCTGTCCTACTGATTTCTTTGGCTGCAGTGGTGTCTGAATCACATACCTGCAACAAGCATGCAGCTAATCCAGTCACATTTCAGTCAAAGCACCTGATCTGCATGCTTGTTCAGGGGCTATGGCTAAAAGTATTAGAGAGACAGGATCAGGAGGACAGCCGGGCAATCTGCATTGTTTAAAAGGAAATGCATATTGCAGGCTCCATATCCTTCTCAGTTCAGGGTCCCCGTAAAAAAAACTAAATCCAGGTTTGCTGAAGCACATAGGATTACTACTATAGCCTGCTGTACAGATGCTCCATTGCAGTGACCCCGAGGGATCATTAGTGATCGTGTCAGGTGACAGTTTTCACAATAATACTCGGATACAGTGCATGACCCCGCCCAGGACAGCACAGAAGCCGCAGGACAGAGACCACCCACCTCCTCTCCAGCTGCATTCTGGTCTTCACCATCCAGATGGGATTCATCATCGTGTTCGTCACAAATGCTGGAGAGAGAGAGAGATGAGATTTCTGGTGAGATCTGCGGGGATCGGAGCGCACAGGAAGGACAAGAGCTCAGATAATAAACAGCAATAAAAAGGGAAAAAATGGCACTAATGGAAATGTTCATTTGTGGTTCCCATTAGCTTTAAAGGAATACTGTAGGGGGGTAAGGGGGGGTGGGGGGTGGGTTTTCGGGGAAAATGAGTTGAACTTACCCGAAGCTTCTAATGGTCCCCCGCAGACGTCCTGTGCAGCCACTCACCGATGCTCCGCCCCCCGCAGACATCCTGTGCCCGCACAGCCACTCACCGATGCTCCGCCCCCCGCAGACATCCTGTACCCGCGCAGCCGCTCACCGATGCTCCGCCCCCCGCAGACGTCCTGTACCCGCGCAGCCACTCACCAATGCTCTGGCAATGCCTCCGGTTCACTTCTGGGATTTCAGACTTTAAAGTCTGAGAACCACTGCACCGCAGCGCCTGCGTTGCCGTGTCCTCACTCCCGCTGATGTCACCAGGGGCGTACTGTGCAGACCCTGAATGGTCTGTGCCTGCGCAGTCAGCTCCTGATATCAGCGGGAGCGAGGACACAGACGCAGTGGTTTTCCGACTTAAAGGGAAACTGTAGGGGGGTCGGGGGAAAATGAGCTGAACTTACCCAGGGCTTCTAATAGTCCCCCGCAGACATCCTGTGTTGGCGCAGCCACTCACCGATGCTCCGGCCCTGCCTCCAGTTCACTTCTGGAATTTCTGACTTTAAAGTCAGAAAACCACTGCGCCTGCACGCCCGTGTCCTCGCTCCCGCTGATGTCACCAGGAGTGTACTGCGCAGACACAGACCATACTGGGCCTGCGCTGTGCGCTCTTGGTGACATCAGCAGGATCGAGGACACGGCAACGCAGGCGCAGTGGTTTTCAGACTTTAAAGTCTGAAATTCCAGAAGTGAACCGGAGGCGGGGCCGGAGCATCGGTGAGTGGCTGTGCCAACACAGGATGTCTGCGGGGGACTGTTAGAAGCCCCGGGTAAGTTAAACTCATTTTCCCCTGACCCCCCTACAGTATCCCTTTAAGTCTGAAATTCCAGAAGTGAACCGGAGGCGGGGCCGGAGCATCTGTGAGTGGCTGCGCGGGCACAGGATGTCTGCGGGGGCCGGAGCATCGGTGAGTGGCTGTGGGAGCACAGAATGTCTGCGGGGGGGCGGAGCATCTGTGAGTGGCTGCGCAGGCACAGGATGTCTGCGGGGGACCATTAGAAGCCCCGGGTAAGTTCAACTCATTTTCCCCCAACCCCCCTACAGTATTCCTTTAACAGTACCAAGCATTTCACAAGCCACAGGTGATCAGAATCAGATCGTAAAATGCTGCTAGTGGAAAACAGTCCTTAAAGTGAACCTCCAGACTAAAAATCTACTCAGCAGCACTGAAAAGGCTCGGTGTTTCTTTAACAGTTTCACAGCATCAGAACTTTGTTTTTCTTACCCAAGCCTGATCTTTAGCTGCACAGAAGAAAACTGCCCGGGCATTTTTCACCGATGCTGTGCAAAGCATGATGGGATTTTGGATGTTGTTCTCGTTCTGCTGTTAAGGTGCAATTTATTTTTTTATTTATTTTTTTTTTTTTTACTTTTGAATTTGAGATTAGAAGCCTAACGTGCGCAGAGCTGGGAGGGGTGGTCAGGACACAGGACAGTTGGAACTGTGTCTCATGCTCCGTCACCTCCTTTCAACAAAAAGATGGCAGCCCCCATGAAATCACCAACATTTGCCTGTTCTTTTAAAACAGGGTGGGAAGAGATTATATTACCTATCTATTCTAATTAACATAACTAATGTAACTTGATAACAGTATGTTTGTTTAGGCTGAAGTTCCCCTTTAAATCATACTGAAAAACAGAAGTCTGCCTTCTTAAAACAAAGGCCTCAATTCACTAAGCTTATCTCCTGTCTTTAATTACGTTTCTAGAGTTGTTACCATGGTGATGAGGCATGCAGTATTCAGGAAACATTTTACCTCAGGCAAACCTAAAGTTAACTCTTCTGTCTTTAAGTTAACTCTTTAATCCTTAAAATAACTCCAGAGTTAAAGACAGGCTGTTCATTAACAGCTTGTTAAAATAACTACAGAGGAGGTAAATTAACTACAGAGGAGGTAAATTAACTACAGAGGAGGTAAATTAACTACAGAGGAGGTAACACAAGGAATGAAGAGATAAGATAACTCTCTCACTGTGTGGAGGTAAGTTTTCTCTTGCCTTATCTCCAGTATGATCTTAGTGAATTGAGGCCAAAGTCTTTGTAGTAATTCAGGTTGGAGTGAGTATATGATGTCTCCCGCTGAATATGCAAATAATCCCTTTGTTGTCCCAGTGATCCGATGGAATCCAATAATATGTCACCTTGTTAATTTGTACAGAGCCACAATAATCCAACATGCATACAGACTGTTTTGGATTGGTTGGTCCTCATCAATGCATGGCATGGATTAATGTAGCTCTATGGGGTATCATGTTAGTAAGGGGGCTTTTTGGTCCTTTGTAGCCCCTTACACACTCCTAAGAGTTCTGCTTCACCATGAGCTTGCTGGGCAATCTGTAAATTATGCCGGAAGCTGATGTTCCAGAATGTACTGGAATACAAATGACCGGTTATGACCGCAATCCGCCACTAGAGGGCAGTGTCTCACCACTCCGCAGTCCCCCTGTTACACAACCTAGAATGCTCTGTGCAGCTGGGCAGTCAGCCAGCATAATTCAGCAGATTCTCTGATCAATGCTGCTTACTGTACCGCAGAGCAGCAACTGCTGTCCCCATCTACCCCTGCAATGCTGTTAGGAAACCCTGCGGAGAGCCTGCCATCTGCAGCATGGGGAACTAACAGACCCAGCATGGCTTTAAACAGACCTGAACTCAGAACTTCCTCTCTCCTCTAAAAGATAAGCAACAGCATAATAACCTTTAACCCTTTACTGACATCCTAACGTATTAAAACGTCATGCTTACCGCTATTAACAGCAACATGACGTTTTAATACGTCCCGCGTTCCCGCCGCTGCTACCGCCGTGTGTCCGCCGCTACCGCCGCTTTTTCCGTCGGGCTTCCGTGCTGGGTGATTGGGGAAGAGGACCGAACGGTTCTCTACCCAATCGCAGTGCCTGGAGTGAATGGACGTGACCGCGAACAGCGGCTACGTCCATTCACAATAACAGGAAATGTAACAATTAAATAAAGTGAAGGGAAAAAAAAAAAAAAGTGAACATTTCCTATGAGTGTTCATCTTGTGGCCCAAAAGTACATTACACCTACAAAATACATTTATTTTCAAGTACATACAGATCTTAATAAAATTACACTTCCAACCCTCCCCCCCCCCCCCCCCCCCAAAAAAAATCAGCTAAAAAAAAAAAAAAAAGTTGCCTTAGGGACTCAGCTTTGTTAATTTATATTTTATGGGGGGAAATTAATTTTAATTTATTACATAGGGGCTTGTAATTATGGCCAGAATAAAAAAAAAACACAACAGAAAAATAACTCTTATATTTCAAAATAATATACTGTCGCCATACATTGTGATAGGGACATCATTTAAACTGTTTAATAATCGGGGCAACTTGGCAAATAAAACGTGTTTGTTTTATCCACAGGAGAATGTTTAATTTTAAAACTATAATGGTTGAAAACTGAGAAATAATTCTTTTTTTTCTGTTCTCATTAAAACGCATTTAGAATAAAAAAATTCTTAGCAAAATGTACTATCCACAGAAAGCCTAATTGGTGGCGAAAAAAAACGAGGTATAGATCATTTTCTTGTGATAAGTAGTAATAAAGTTATTAGGGAATAAAAGGGAGGAGCACTGACAACTGAAAATTGCTCTGGTCCGTTAGGATAAAAACCCTTGGGGGTGAACTGGTTATTAAAGGAAAACATTTGTTACAGATGATACAAATCCTAAAAAATCTGCAGTGTGTATTTTCTGATTCATGGAAGCTGACATATTGTTAGCATCCTGTGCTTTCAAATTGTCGAGATTTCCATATGGCGGGATATCATTTTTCCAATAAACTGAACTGTGTATGATCAGATACACATAGACCTAATAATTTCCTTTCCTTAGGTTACAGAAGACAAAGACTTCTTAATGTAGGGTGATTATAGGTTAACATATACATTGATCATTGAGAAAGGCAGAGCATATTTTAATATGGCGATGTAATATTGCCATGCAAGGCTGACTTGTATGTGTCTCTAAAGGAAGGTCAGATGTTGAACAACAGGCAGTCAGCTGATGTGCTATTTGCAATGGGTAATCCCATTCACCTTACTGGGAACAATGATATCAGACCATTCTTTGTTTTAGGTCAAAACACTTGACAAGATAGCAAACAAGAGGAGTCTGAGTGACAATAGTGTGTTTAAAAATGGACTAATATCTGTATACAATGGCTCAAACCTGGCTACATTGAATGTGAAACCAAAACCCATGCAAGGTTTCTATGCAATATTTGTGTTTCCAAAGTCCAGACACAAACACAAGGCTTAGGAAATACCTTTATTTTTCTTATAGCTGGGCAAACCAGTAACAATATGAAAATGTTATTGAAAATGTATACGTGTTAATATAAAGATTCCCTGAATGAATATATCCAGAATGGTATAGAAATGTTATATGGTTACCAGTGTTGTATGTTAAACAATGATGTTAGAGATATAAAACTCTGCAGACAGCACAATGTGTTATAATGAGAGAAACATGGTGGTTTTCAATATGTCACTATGATTTTGGATCAAATCCAATCTATCCGAAATATGGTAGAAAAGGTCACTGTATAATAAATAATAACCAGTGATTCCAGCAAGGTCAGCTATCCATAGAGGAATTATAACATTGATTTATTCACTGTTGGGTTATAATAAAACATGATTTTTGTTTTTAGTTTGCCAAATATCCCAGTAAGTCTGTGATTAGTTAGCCAACAGCACCTACAAAGGGTGAAAGCCAGTATTACACTTGGGTTAAAGATTAGTCACAGAAAGCTCCCATTGGTCACTCCCACTGCCCAGTGATAGGCTAGAAGATTTAATCTCCTGGGCAGGACCATAGGTAGTGAGGGGAATAAGAAGAGAGGGGTCATTCAAGGAGAGGATCAGACCATCAAGAGATCTGAGCAGACCAGGACATAGAGGATTCATGCCATCTGAACACAGCCACGCCTAAGAGGAACACGCCCAGAGGCCATCTTGGTGACTATACTTGAACCCAGTTCTGATTTTCTTGTTAGTTAGACGGCTTATTACAGCGCAGAATATCTGAACATATGATGTATTGATTGAATTTCATTGGTTGATATTTTAAAAAGGGGTGAGCTTTTCCAAAGTTGCAAGTTGGAAACAACTCACCTAAGTTCTACCATATGTTCATTGATAACTGGCTGTTTAACTCAGTCTTGGATAAAAAAAAACTAGACCTTTCAAGCTACCTCCTCTAGATATTTTGATACTTTGCCGCAGCATGTGCAAGCCACACCTAGCCAAATTTAGGACGACTCAATAGGTATCTTATTCCAAAATTATATGTATTTTACCCGCTTGCTCTGTGTAGTATCACAGGCCAGCGGAGGTTAAAGTATAGACAGTGGGAAAATTCCTGTCATTTATAGTTGATTGCATAGCGATTGTGGGGCAACGCCCAGTCGTCAGATCCACTGAGTCATCCTAAATTTGTTATATTGAATGGTATAGCTGACATCAGCCAGTTTATTTTGGATAGCGCATTTTTGATTTTGGACTGCGCAATTTTGATTTTTGATAGCCACCATTTTGTTTTTGATAGCCACCATTTTGTTTTTGATAGCCACCATTTTGATTTTGATAACAGCCATTTTGTTGTCGTTCAATTCATCCATTTTGTCTCCAGAGACCCTGTGGTAAATTGAGTAACAGGGCCGACGGCCATATTTGATGAGTCATAACTCTGCACTGTATTTGAGTTGACTGCTAATTGGTTTAAGCCTTTTGTATTGGTGAATAAGTATAATAACATTTTGATGTTTTACTGAAATTATTATCCAGCTCATTGCTTATTATAAGAATGACCTTATGAGTTTTGTTTTATATCAAAAGTGCAATATTATATTGTTTTGATATTGTAATATTTATTCGATATTAAATTGATATTTTTATAAATTGGTCCACATTTATTTGCATGTTTAAACCAGTACTGTAAAACCTCGGAAAACAAGCTCACACAGTTAGGCGTATGTTTGTATTTTAGCTCCTCCTATTTTCCCAGGAGCATTACATTTACATTTTTGATTTTATATTTATTTTTAAACAAGTTATACAAACATTGACAAAACGCCCGACATAGAATGTGCTTCTCTGCCATGGCAGTCAGGTGACACAGGGTAGAGATCAAATTGCAACTTGTGATTAGACACAAATAAGGGGGAATTAGACAGGCTAAACTCTCTAAATATATACAGGGTGCATTTCTCAGTTTTTCCTTCTGTCCTGTGCAAGATTTCAGGTCCACTTTAAAGGGACAGACCACACAAAAAGGAGAATTTCAGTTCTAGGTGGATTCACGCACGCGGATTCATCCTCAGACAACCCATTAAAGCGGACCTGAACTCAGAACTTCCTCTCTGCTCTAAAAGATTAGCAACAGCATAAACATCCTTAACCTGCTGAGCGGTCTGGACGAGCTCAGCTCGTCCAACACCGCCAGAGGCTGCCGCTCAGGCCCTGCTGGGCCGATTTTCATCAAATAAAAAGCAGCACACGCAGCCGGCACTTTGCCAGCCGCGTGTGCTGCCTGATCGGCGCCGCTCTGCGGCGATCCGCCGCGAGCAGCGGCGAAAGAGGGTCCCCCCAGCCGCCTGAGCCCAGCGTAGCCGGAACAAAAAGTTCCGGCCAGCGCTAAGGGCTGGATCGGAGGCGGCTGACGTCAGGACGTCGGCTGACGTCCATGACGTCACTCCGCTCGTCGCTATGGCGGCGATGTAAACAAAACAAGGAAGGCCGCTCATTGCGGCCTTCCTTGTTTATTCTGGGCGCCGGAGGCGATCGGAAGAACGCCTCCGGAGCGCCCTCTAGTGGGCTTTCATGCAGCCAACTTTCAGTTTATTTAAAAAAAACCCTCCCGCAGCCACCCTGGCGATTTAATCAGAACGCCAGGGTGGTTAAAGAAAAAAAAAAAGTGTGTGTTACAACTAATAGAAATTCTGCAGTGTGTCTGCTACCTGCAGTAACAGATATAGGATATATAGGGTTAACATCCGGTGTTTAAAAATTAGCTGCTCTGCCGATGCAGGCAGCTGACAGCTAAGAGATCAAATGATACTTGTGTTACTCCAGGTCCCACTGGACGGTCGCTCTCCTGTAGCCCCGCTCGGTACTCCAGGTCCTGCTGGACACTGGACGGTCGCTCTCCTGCAGTATGATAGACTTTCCAGAACAACTGCAAAGCTATTACCTCCAAAGGAGGTCTGACTGGTAGTGGGAAGGATAAAGGCGCCCAATATGTGTTCTATTTTAGGGTTTTGAAATAAAAATTAAAAAAAAAAGAGAGGTAATAGCTTCCCTCTCCAGTAGATATAGACACCAGTTCAACTGGAAAAATGTGTATTCAAAAAGCAATCTGACAACGCGTTTCACGGGTCATAGCCCGCTTCCTCAGGTCAATACTATAGATGATCAATGAAATGCAAATTCTTCCGAGTTGATGCAAATTTGTATGCAAATGTATGCAGTTTGAAAATGGACCAATAAATTTAAACTCAGGTTTAAATTGATTGGTCCATTTTCAAACTGCATACATTTGCATAAAAAGATGCATAAACTTGGAAGAATCTGCATCTATTTGATCATCCCTATTCAATACAAAATGCCTTGATAGCAAAAGGGGAGAGAGTATAGGTGCCTCTAATCCAGGGGTCAGGAACCTTTTTGGCTGAGAGAGCCATAAACTCTATAGATTTTAAAATGTAATTCCGTGAAAGCCATAGAATATGTTTCAAACTGGGACAGTAGGGCTCATGTCCCGGTTGCCATGGTGATGTGTATACAGTTGATCCTCTGGGTAGCGGACGTGTCAGACACGTCTTCAGCTTCTCTTGGGTTTCAGCAACATCAGCAATTTCCCCGAGAGCCAGACAGGAGAAATACAGACTAACAGCTTGTACAATTAGCTAGCTGACTTAGGGGTTTATTCACTTTGTAGGATGAGATCCCTGCACTTTGGCCCAATAGGCTGCCTGTCAAGTGACAGGCAGCCTATTGGGCCAATCAAAGTGTGGGGATCTCATCCTACAAAGTCACTGGACCTGACAGGGCCCAGGGTGGGACAATTGGAGCAGCTGTTAGTTTTGGGGTAGCGCGAGTAAGTTAGTAGTGCATGCTACAGCAGTAGGGTGCCCACTTTGAAAAGGTTACTTGCGCTGACACACTGAGCTGTGCTGCTTGAGCCGTGTAGCTTATTGAATCACCCCTACTGATTTGTCTGTGAGCCAGATGTAGCCATCAAAAGAGCCACATCCAGCTCCCGAGCCATAGGTTCCCTACCCCTGCAATAATCTTAGGGGCGCCTGCACTCCATTCCCTCTGCATCAGAGGGGCGCCTGCACGCTATCCCCTCTGCATCAGAGGGGCGCCTGCACGCTATCCCCTATGCATCAGAGGGGCGCCTGCACGCTATCCCCTATGCATCAGAGGGGCGCCTGCACGCTATCCCCTATGCATCAGAGGGGCGCCTGCACTCTATCCCCTATGCATCAGAGGGGCGCCTGCACTCTATCCCCTATGCATCAGAGGGGCGCCTGCACTCTATCCCCTATGCATCAGAGGGGCGCCTGCACTCTATCCCCTATGCATCAGAGGGGCGCCTGCACTCTATCCCCTATGCATCAGAGGGGCGCCTGCACTCTATCCCCTATGCATCAGAGGGGCGCCTGCACTCTATCCCCTATGCATCAGAGGGGCGCCTGCACTCTATCCCCTATGCATCAGAGGGGCGCCTGCACTCTATCCCCTATGCATCAGAGGGGCGCCTGCACTCTATCCCCTATGCATCAGAGGGGCGCCTGCACTCTATCCCCTATGCATCAGAGGGGCGCCTGCACGCTATCCCCCATGCATCATAGAGGCGCCTGCACTCTATCCCCTATGCATCATAGAGGCGCCTGCACTCTATCCCCTATGCATCATAGAGGCGCCTGCACTCTATCCCCTATGCCATCAAGGTATTTGAGCTGTTTATAGACTGTACTCTTCTGTAACAGAGGTTTTATATTGGATCTGAATGTTTTATCGGTTTACACAGCTGACCTGTACTTTATTTCAGCAGTTTACAGTCATTCTGTTTTTATTTCTTTTCTCAGAATGTGACCTGTGAGGGCGGAGCTCTGTATTTCTCCATCAATAAACGCAGATGATATCGATCTCATGTGACGGAGGCTTCTGGGTACTTAGAATGAGCCGGCTGATTCCAGCATTTATGAGTCTCTGTACTTGTTCAGCTCTTTAGCATATAAACAGCCGGATCGCTCCGGTGATCGCTGCCTCTGCTCCAGCAACCTGCTCCAATAAACGTCCAACCAACCAATCTCCTGCCAAGCAATCTTCTCATTCCTGACTTGTGTAGAGGGGACAGCGAACTCCCCGCCCTCCTCACACTAACAATCCCTTCAGGTCTACAGCAAGCCTTAACGTGAACCTGGGGAGAGAGGTATATGGAGGCTGCCATATTTATTTCCTTTTAAGCAATACCAGTTGCCTGGCTGTCCTGCTGATCCTCTGCCTCTAATACTTTTAGCCATAGACCCTGAACAAGCATGCAGTAGATCAGGTCTTTGGCCCAGTGCACACTGAAAACTGCTAGCAGATCCGCAAAATGCTAGCAGATTTTGAAACGCTTTTTCTTATTTTTCTGCAGCGTTTCAGCTAGCGTTTTGTGTAGCGGTTTTGGTGTAGTAGAGTTCATGTATTGTTACAGTAAAGCTGTTACTGAACAGCTACTGTAACAAAAAACGCCTGGCAAACCGCTCTGAAGTGCCGTTTTTCAGAGCGGTTTGCGTTTTTCCTATACTTAACATTGAGGCAGAAACGCCTCCGCAATCCAAAATCTGCAGCAGCCCGGGAGTATGCGTTGCTGCAAAACGCCTCCCGCTCTGGTGTGCACCAGCCCATTGAAATACATTACCCTAGCGGATCCGCACCCGCAGGCGGATCGCAAACCGCAGCGGAAACGCTCCGGTGTGCACTAGGCCTTTCTGACAATATTGTCAGATCTGAAAAGATTAACGACATGCTTGTTTCTGGTGTGATTCAGACACTACTGCAGCCAAATAGACCCCCACAGGATGCAGCTAATCTTGTCAGAACTGACAAAATGCACCTGAAACACCTGATCTGCTGCATGCTTGTTCCGGGTCTATGGTGTTCCGTCATATCCCATCTTCATCAGCACTGGAGCACAGTTTGATAACAGGATCGATTTACCAAAGTTGTCATGGGGAAAAAAAAAAATTGTTGAAGTGATCGGGAACAGCGATGCTCAAATCCGGATCCGGGAGATACCTGGATAGTTGCTATCCAGATATCTCCCAGTAAACCTGGGCGGGGGGGGGGGGGGGGGGGGGGGTCAAGCTTACCTGTCTGACGTCTTCTTCGTCCGTCCCTCGGCGCCTCCCACGATGCGTTCCACTCGCATCACGTGACTACAAACACTTCCTCCTTCAACCCGGAAGCAGGAAGTGTTTGTAGTCACGTGACCGCCGCGTGGAACGCATCGTGGGAGGCGCCAGGGACAGACAAAGAAGACGTCAGACAGGTAAGCTTGACCCCCGCCCAGGTTTACTGGGAGATATCCGGATAGAACTATCCGGGTATCTCCCAGATCCGGATTTGAGCATCACTGATCGGGAACACTTTGGACACGCACATACAATGCAACCAAGTCAGAATACCTGTCGATGGGACAGGAAATTGCATCGTGTGTACCCAACATTAGAGGCAGAGGATCAGTAGGACAGCCAGGCAATGTGCATTGTTTAAAAGGAAATAAATATGGCAGCCTCCCTATTCTCACCTCAAGCATGCTTTCATTTCACACCCAGAGAGGCAGTCTCTGCCCCTCCCATCTCCTCTCTCCATACAGGTCACATGATGCGGTCACATGACAGTGTGGGGTGGCGGCTGGTTTATTACCTGCACATCCAGCGGAGCACATGTGGACGAGGTTACTGTTGGGAACGAAGACTGCATTGAACTTCTCCTTGGCCTTGGAGTAGGCGGCGAAGTAGATGGCCCTGCGGAGGATAAAGATATCGCTGGTCACCAGAGGCTGCATACAAACATGACAGGGCCCCTTGCCGGGGAGTCAGTATTATCCAATACATGGCTGACAGCTCATCGCTGATAACACTAGGGGTATAGCTGGGATCTTTGAGGAGATTTACCAAATCCCTGAAATAAATCGGCCACAATAGCAGAGTAAAAGTGCCCATACACTAATAGATCGATCATCAGATAGATCCCTCTAATGCTGGGCATACACGGCGGTGTATGTTCTTATCAATCGAGCCGCTGATGGCTCGATTGATAATTTCCGATGTGTCCAATCACCGCGTTGATCAATTCCCGGCTCGATCCCCGCGGGAATCGATCCACGCACCGGCATTGAGCCGCTGGCTCGATACCGGCACATTATCGCGCCGTGTATGCCCAGCATAAGACCAAATCTGATCAGACCGTGATCTAATGTCTGCCCACACACTCTACACAGGTCTCCCCGTCTGTTGTGCTCCCCCCCGGTGTCAGCGGATCAAACTCTCACCTGCCCGCTGGCACACCTCTCCTGGGTGACAAGCTCTAGAGGATCTGGCATGCGTGTCACTGGGCCTCTACGGCCTCTAGGGTTTGTCACATGACACAGACGAAGGGAGGAGCCTCGTGGCACAGAGAGGAAACATGGGACACAGATAGGGCGTGGCGGCGGTGAGAGTTCTGGCTCTCAGTGGAGAAGGGTCTGGCTGTACAGTCTGCTGTATAATGGTAAAGAGGTGCATTTAGCAAACAGCCGAGAGGATTTCGCATTCCTAGGTCTCAGTAATATTGGGCTAGATTAATTATTATGGGTAGTTATGGATTTGGGAAAGTTGACTCTGGATGATGTGGGCAGCACGGTGGCGTAGTGGTTAGTGCTCTTGCCTTGCAGCGCTGGGTCCCCAGTTCAAATCCCAGCCAGGTCATCATCTGCAAGGAGTTTGTATGTTCTCCCTGTGTCTACTTGGGTTTCCTCCGAGCACTCCGGTCTCCTCCCACATCCCAAAAACATACAGACAAGTTAATTGGCTTCCCCCTAAATTGGTCCTTACATGCACTACACAATACATAGACAAAAAAAAAGACAAAAACAAACACTTACATTTTCTCCTGGCGGACTCAAAGCACCAGAGCTGCAGCCACTAGGGCACGCTCTATAGGCAGTAGCAGTGTTAGGAGACTTGCCTAAGGTCTCCTACTGAATAGGTGCTGGCTTACTGAACAGGCAGAGCCGAGATTCGAACCCAGGTCTCCTGTGTCAGTCGCAGAGCCCTTATCCATTACACTATCCAGCCATATAGGACTATGGTAGGGATTAAATTGTGAGCCCCTCTGAGGGAGTTAAGTGACAAGACAATACACTCTGTACATCGCTTTGTAATAAGTCAGCGCTATATAAATACTTAAATTATGTTGTGTCTTCAGTTCTAGATTATTCTGTTAGCAACAACACTTCACATATCTCCAGCAGTAAACATCATATATGGGGCTCCTGTTGGGCTGTGTCAGAGTCCGCAGGATGTTTGTAGCTGCAGAGAAGTCGCTATCTGACAATCCCAAGGACAGAGCTATAAAACCCGCACAGTTCACGGCAGGTCAAACTCATACAGAGGACTGGCAGGCTGCGGAGAGGGCTGGTGATGGTGGAGAATGAGCAGGTCCCCTGGAGAGCAGCGATAAAGTCGTGGCTTGTAGTTACCTGGAAGGAGCGACACCAACAAGGTTAGGGCCGAGCCCCCGAAACAGCGATTTTGGTCCTTCTTTTTCAAGGATGGATCTGCAACACAAGAGGACAAGGCCGGGGTTACACAAAGTGGAATTTATGTGTGTGTGTGTGTGTGTGTGTGTGTGTGTGTGTGTGTGTGTGTGTGTGTGTGTGTGTGTGTGTGTGTGTGTGTGTGTGTGTGTGTGTGTGTGTGTGTGTGTGTGTGTGTGTGTGTGTGTGTGTGTGTGTGTGTGTGTGTGTGTGTGTGTGTGTGTGTGTGTGTGTGTGTGTGTGTGTGTAAACATACCTCCCAACTTTTTGAGTTAAGAAAGAGGGACACTTAAGCCACAACCCTGATCACACCCACGCCCCTAATCACGCATACCATAAAGATTTCATAAGAAAAATATGTTTTATAATTCAAACCACACTGGTCCTTTCTATCCTGGTTCATTTTCCTTCATATTAACATTATAAAATGAGTAATATATAAATGTAAAAGATGGGAATAAAGTTTAGAGTCATACAAACATTTTTTAGTAGAGAAATATATATATTTACATAGAAAGAGGGACAAATGAGGAGGAAAGAGGGACAGAGGGACATGGCTCCCAAAGAGGGACAGTTGGGAGGCAGTGTTGCCAACTGTCAGTAAATTTACTGACAGTCAGTAAAAAAGTCAACAAATCTGGGCTGTCAGTAAAGTCCATGAAAAACTTTGTGGTGTCAGTAAAAAAAAACACCCCTCTCTCTTTCCCAGAAGATCACAGTACTTACTGCTTATCAGTTCACATATCACTCTGGAATGTACACTGATCTAGCTAAAGGTGGCCATACATCTGTAGACTTGGTGGCCGATCGACCATCCGATAAGACAATTATTATTGATATTATAAAAATCAGTGCCATCAAGAGCATGCCTAGTTGACAATCAAACCAATTGCTGCCCAAAATTGGTTGCATGTATCAATCGCATGTAACAATCGGACATGCTGGAAAATCTCAGGTTGGCATGCTCAATCAGGTGTGCAGCGGTAAGGGCTGCGATAATCGAGAACAAACATGATGGAAACCCCCGCCGAATCCCCCAAATGTAAATCAGTGTCTCAACCCCCCCCCCCCCCCCCCCCCCCCCAGATGCTGTGCATTAATACTTTATCTGTCCGGTGTCCACCACTGCACTCTTCTTCCTCATTCGCAGCCGGTGGCCGGTGTATTGCACGTGGACCGCATGTGTGATATCTTTCATTTTATTTCAGTAATATTAGATGCCAGTAAAAATAGTGTTCTGTCAGTAAATTTGTTATGCTATGTCAGTAAAAATGTATTTCCGAGGTTGGCAACACTGTTGGGAGCGGTTGTGTAAAGTTTGCAATGTACAGGGTGTGCTCAGCATGGAGTTTTCTCCTATGCAATAGTTTCACAATTTATCAATAAAATGCCCTTTAACACAAGCAAGCAAAAAAAAACAAGATGAAAAAGGATCTCCTAGGCGGCTACTTAGGAGAAAAACTGACCTGAATATGGGCCACAGTGTGTGCTCATCATGTGTTTGCATATCGCATCACTCACACAATTTTCATATTTGATGCAGCCATCCCAGAGACATTCCCTTTGGGAAAGTCAGTCACATGAGTGAGGGGTCCATTCAGCAGCTGCCAAGGGAGTGAACATTCCTCAGCCAATGAGCAGCTCTCACCAACTCAGCACAGAGGCATCACCTGACCCCACCTACCTCCTCCCTCTGCTGCTTAGAGATTAACTCTTTGTAGTCAGCATTGCACCTCAGCAGAATAGCTTCTTTGTGCCAGTTTTCTCAATGCGTAGCATAGAGCTTATCCCTACCCCCCCCCCCCCCCCCCTCAAGAAGGAATATGGCTGTTGTGCCAAGTCATAAATCCTCAGCAACTGACCACTGCCTGCTCACATCCAGCCCACCCGAAAACTCCAGCCACATAGGCAATGACTGCTCAGTCAGCAGATACCACACCTCCCTGCTGGCTCCTAGCCTATCAGAGGTGAGTGTGTAGCCTGACTGCTAGATGGGGAAGAGAGCAGGCAGCTGGAGTCTGCTGAGAATGTATGAATTGGATTGAATTGATATCTACACCCCCTCCCAAAAAATAAAAAATAGAACTGCAATTTGTTTTTACCAAAAAAAAAAAAAAAAAAAAAAAAAAAGTTTACAGGAATTCATAAATACGGTTTTATGAATGCATACGAATAAAGAGTGGCCTCAACTGCTGCAGACAGCCAGTTGATGAACAGTTGCCATGGATACAAAGATTGCATGGTTTGAGCTGCGAGGCCTCTTTCACACTACATGCGATTCCGATATTTTATACGGACCGATTTTTCATTCCGATTTAAAAAATAAAGTACTGCATGCTGCTACGTTTTTTTAATTGGAATAAAAAAAAAATCTGATCGTATAAAAATAAATAAATAAATAATTATCGGAATTGCACATAGTGTGCGAGAGGCTTGAAGCTGTTTTTGTAGTGTTTGTGGAGGATTATGGGTAACACGAAGGTATCCTGTTACACGATGCCCTTCTGTCTCTGTTTGCTTGGATGCCTCCGACTCCTGGAACTGCAGAGCGAAGAACTGACCTCTCACTATCTTCCTGACGCAAGACTTGTAATGAGTTTCTCCATCCGGAACAAGCAAAGGTGCAGCTGCCAATGATTCAGCAGAAATCCCTTTGTACACTACACAAAGTATATGAAAAAGGCAAAACACACACACACACACACACACACACACACACACACACACACACACAGCTCGCACGCTAAACACACACACACACACACACACACACACACACACACACACACACACTGCTCGCACGCTAAACACACACACACACACACACACACACTGCTCGCACGCTAAACACACACACACACACTGCTCGCACGCTAAACACACACACAGCTCGCACGCTAAACACACACACACACACACACTGCTCGCACGCTAAACACACACACACACACACACACTGCTCGCACGCTAAACACACACACTGCTCGCACGGTAAACACACACCCACTGCTCGCACGGTAAACACACACACACTGCTCGCACGGTAAACACACACACACTGCTCGCACGGTAAACACACACACACTGCTCGCACGCTAAACACACACACACACACTGCTAGCACGCTAAACACACACACACACACACACTGCTAGCACGCTAAACACACACACACACACACACACACACACACACACTGCTAGCACGCTAAACACACACACACACTGCTAGCACGCTAAACACACACACACACACACACACACACACACACACACACACACTGCTAGCACGCTAAACACACACACACACACACACACACACACACACACACACACACACACTGCTAGCACGCTAAACACACACACACACACACACACACACACACACACACTGCTAGCACGCTAAACACACACACACACTGCTAGCACGCTAAACACACACACACACACACACACACACACACACACACACACACACACTGCTAGCACGCTAAACACACACACACACACACACACACACACACACACACTGCTAGCACGCTAAACACACACACACACACACACACACACACTGCTAGCACGCTAAACACACACACACACACACACTGCTAGCACGCTCCTGTGAGGCTGCAAAAAACCTGCGCACATCAAACCCAGATACAAGGCAGCTGGGATGGGGGTCAGAAAGCAAATCAGGTGCTGAGGCTTCAAGACACCTGCATATATTATACCCGGGTACAAGCCAGCAAGGGGCCAGAGAGCAAATCAGGTGCGACTCCACTGGCTACATGCTTGTTCCAGGGCTGTGACTCCACTGGCTGCATGCTTGTTCCAGGGCTGTGATGCCGCTGCAAGCTTGTTACAGCTATGACTCCGCTGGCTGCATGCTTGTTGTAGGGCTGTAACTTCACTAATTCCAGGTTTATTCCAGGTGTGTCTCCATTGGCTGCATGCTTGTTCCAGGGCTGTGACTCTGCTGACTGCATGCTTGCTCAAGTGCGACTAAGTTTACTACTGCTAACAGGGCCGGCCCTAGACTTTTTGCCGCCTGAGGCAAATTTTTAAAAAATTGCCACCGCCGCCGCCCCCCCCCCCCCCTTGGGGGGGCCGCCGAGCTGGAGGGGTAGCTGGCAGGACAGGGGTATTGGGCCTAGCGGCGGGGAGGGGGGGGGGGGGTCGGACCCCCTCCCTCGCCTGGGTCCCCCGTCCTCCGCTCCCCTCCAGCCTTAAATAGAAGCAGCCGCTATGTGTATTAAGAGGAACGGGCGGGGAGGACACTCACCTCTTCCCAGCGTGCGCTCCACTGACGTCACTTCCTGCAGCGTAGCAGGAAGTGACGTCAGTGGAGCGCACGCTGGAACGAGGAAGAGGTGAGTCCTCCCCGCCCGTTCCTCTTAATACACATAGCGGCTGCTTCTATTTAAGGCTGGAGGGGAGCGGCGGACGGGGGACCCAGGCGAGGGAGGGGGGGGGGTCCGACCCCCCCCACCTCCCCGCCGCTGGTCCAATACTCCCGTCCTGCCAGCTACCCCTCCAGCTCGGCGGCCGGCTCCCCGCACCCACGGACGGGCGGGTACCGCCCCTGGAAATTTGCCGCCTGAGGCAAAAGTTTCACCCCGCCTCATGAGCGGGCCGGCCCTGACTGCTAAAAGAGCAACGAAACAGCCAGGCATTAAGGAATTAATATGGCAGCCTCCATACTCCCCTCACAACAAGTAACCAAATAGGCTGTATAACTAATAGTCAGTACACTTACCCAGTTAATTTTAAGGGGTTTATAAGTAAGGGTTTGGGGGAAGTGGACTAATGCCAGCCTGTCAATGACTAATGCGTCCCAAGGGCACCTGCCAGGCACTGGGCCACGCTGGGTACCGGCAGCTGGGAGGCGGTGGTCTCATGGAGGCACATCTGGGCATGACAGCAGCCAGGCGTAACATGATGCGGCTTCTGCTGCCAGCTGACCACATGTCCAACACTGACGGGCACGCGGTGACAAACACGCCACACATCCAACGCTGACGGGCACACAGTGACAAACACGTCCAACGCTGACGGGCACGCGGTGAAAAACACGCCACACGTCCAACGCTGGCACACGGTGACAAACACGCGACACACGTCCAACGCTGGCACACGGTGACAAACACGCCACACGTCCAACGCTGACGGGCACGCGGTGACAAACACGCCACACGTCCAATGCTGACACACAGTGACAAACACGCCACAAGTCCAACGCTGACTGGTACGTGGTGACAAACACGCCACACGTCCAACGCTGACGGGCACGCGGTGACAAACACGCCACACGTCCAATGCTGACACGGTGACAAACACACCACACGCCCAACGCTGACGGGCACGCGGTGACAAACACGCCACATGTCCAATGCTGACACACAGTGACAAACACGCCACACGTCCAACGCTGACGGGCACGCGGTGACAAACACGCCACACGTCCAATGCTGACACGGTGACAAACACACCACACGCCCAACGCTGACGGGCACGCGGTGACAAACACGCCACATGTCCAATGCTGACACACAGTGACAAACACGCCACACGTCCAACGCTGACGGGTACGTGGTGACAAACACGCCACACGTCCAACGCTGACGGGTACGTGGTGACAAACACGCCACACGTCCAATGCTGACGGGCACGCGGTGACAAACACGCCACAAGTCCAACGCTGACTGGTACGTGGTGACAAACACGCCACAGGTCCAATGCTGACACACAGTGACAAACACACCACACGCCCAACGCTGACGGGCACGCGGTGACAAACATGCCACACGTCCAATGCTGACACGGTGACAAACACACCACACGCCCAACGCTGACGGGCACGCGGTGACAAACACGCCACACGTCCAATGCTGACACGGTGACAAACACACCACACGCCCAACGCTGACGGGCACGCGGTGACAAACACGCCACACGTCCAATGCTGACACGGTGACAAACACACCACACGCCCAACGCTGACGGGCACGCGGTGACAAACACACCACATGTCCAATGCTGACACACAGTGACAAACACGCCACACGTCCAATGCTGACACACAGTGACAAACACGCCACACGTCCAATGCTGACACACAGTGACAAACACGCCACACGTCCAACGCTGACGGGTACGTGGTGACAAACACGCCACACGTCCAACGCTGACGGGCACGCGGTGACAAACACGCCACACGTCCAATGCTGATGGGCACGCGGTGACAAACACGCCACAAGTCCAACGCTGATGGGCACGCGGTGACAAACGGGCACAGTCATAGCAGCAATTGCAGTCTATGCAGCACTTATTGTAATGTAGCGCCACGTCCAAATGACCTGCTTTGCTGTCGGGAGAAGATTTGCGTTTGCTGAGTATTTCCTGCTGCAGAAGCCGCCATGCCAGGAATTCTTCTTAAAGGGAACCTAAACTGAGAGGGATATGGTTGTTTTCTTTTAAACAATACCAGTTGCCTGGC
This sequence comes from Hyperolius riggenbachi, assembly GCF_040937935.1. Classification (NCBI taxonomy): domain Eukaryota; kingdom Metazoa; phylum Chordata; class Amphibia; order Anura; family Hyperoliidae; genus Hyperolius; species Hyperolius riggenbachi. The sequence continues at coordinate 10,488,696 of NC_090651.1, read as the reverse complement.
AGTCCTGCTGATCTATGTGGCCTGAGTAGGATTTGCATCATTAGTCCAATGGTAAAAAGAGTAGCACTCCACTCAAAAAGGGGAAAAAGGGTGCCCAAGCCTCAAAAGATCCCCACACCTCCGGATCCCAATAGCAGCAAGCACGATGGAGGCTGGCACTTCCAAGATATAAGCTCTTTATTGAAACATCAATAAAAAATCATTAAAAATGGCTAAGCGGCGACAGCCCGCTGTTTCAGGTGTTTAGCCCTTTCTCAAGCCGTTATGGTTGTAACGGCTTGAGAAAGGGCTGAACACCTGAAACAGCGGGCTGTCGCCGCTTAGCCATTTTTAATGATTTTTTATTGATGTTTCAATAAAGAGCTTATATCTTGGAAGTGCCAGCCTCCATCGTGCTTGCTGCTATTGGGATCCGGAGGTGTGGGGATCTTTTGAGGCTTGGGCACCCTTTTTCCCCTTTTTGAGTGGAGTGCTACTCTTTTTACCATTGGACTAAAGACGTGATCGCACCTTAGAGGATGAGCACCACAGGGGATTCTTTATCCGGAGGCTTACCGGATACATTTTCTTACACAGAAGAACATGCAGCTCGTGTCGTGGCTAAGGCTAGCGTTGGTGCTCCTTTTTTACAGACACCTGACGCTAAACCACTAAAACGTGAATTGGAGATCGTCAAGAGGAGATGGGTAGAGCTTGATATGCATGCCAGAACTCTGGCTGAGTACTGCCGCACAAGGAAAATACCACGTGCAGTGCGTTCCCAGGTGTCACCTATGATGTTCGGTGGGGATCCAGAGTTCTGTTCCACTTTTGAGAGAATTTGGAATAAGGCAGCCTTTGATACTATGATCCTTACAATTGAACGGATACATCAAGAGCTCCCCAAATTAGAAACCAAGAGTCTTACGATTATCTCCCAATTGACAGCTATCCTGTCAGCTGAGGATATGCAAGCATTTGTGGAACAGTTATCTAAAAAAATTGTCACGTACACTAAGACTATTGAGGAAACTAAGCGGATTAAATTCCATCGTGACACTCAGGATTATACAGAAGGATATGTATATTCTTGGCAAAAGATGGTCCCGGCAAACTCCTTGAGGAGGCTTAATAAACCAAATAAACCGAATAAACCTAAAGGAAGATTACCACGTCCTAGGGGAGGAATCCCAGGAGGGAATCCCGGATCTTCCGCTTCTGATTTTTTGTCTTCACGGAAGAATTCACCCGTGGGAAGAGGAGCACAAGAATCGGCGGAATCAAGAGCCAGGAGTAGGCGTACGAAAAGATCCTACCAGGAGCCAGATGGAGTTACGCAAGAGGAATTAATTGAGCAACCTCAATTGGTAGTGAATATTTCCAGCTACACTTTGACACCGACTGAGGAGAGAGTTCTCAATTATGGTTTAGGATTTAGCCCCACAAACCTACCCAACTTTTTTGAGTTAGATCAGGAATTGTTCCGTTTTTTTAGGACAATTAAATTGAAGTATTTTTTCGGAGTTGCTCCGGGTTATCAAGGTCCGACTAGGGAGGTGGAGGAATTTACGTTTAATTTAAAGGAACTGGGATTGAGAAATAAAAGTTCTTTCTCTCCTCCGGGAAATATGGTGGTGATTGACAGTTTCTGTGGTCTTGTCATGGAGGACATTAAAAAGTTGGAGGAAGCACATCAAAAAAAGAAGATTCAGTTTAACCTCACGAAAGATGAACGTTTGGCACTGGATAACCTTAGGAATAGAACGGAACTGACCATCCGGCCCGCCGATAAAGGCGGAGCTGTAGTGGTACTAGATAATAGCTACTATGAGGAGGAGATTAGGGGGTCAGTTAGCACAAGCAGAGGTTTACTGTAAGATACAGGAAGATCCAGTGTTTTCGATACAAAAGAGAATTAAAAGCATTGTGGAAAAAGCCAGATCTAAGGGAATTATTGATGAGAATGTTGAGAGATTTTTGATACAAGAGAACCCAGTGACACCGAAGTTTTATACATTACCTAAGATACATAAGAACCCGTGCCGTCCACCGGGGAGACCGATTGTGGCCGGCACGGGTTCGATTTTTGTTCCTGTGGCACAGTTTCTTGATAGGCTATTACAGCCTCTGGTGGTGACACTGGATCCTCACATCAGGGATACGGCTATGTTCCTTGAAAAGATCAGGGATCTGAATGTGGTGGGGGAGGATCTCCTACTGGTGACACTGGATGTGGAGAGCCTCTACACCTCCATCCCACATGATGGAGGTGTGGAGGCTATAGATTGGTTCCTGATGACACGATCTGACCTTTCTAATGACCAGCGACTGTTTGCCTTAGAACTTTTGAATGTGGTACTACGATGTAATTATTTTTCTTTTAAGGGTGATTTTTTTTTGCAGCTACGGGGCACAGCGATGGGGTCGAATGTGGCCCCGTCATATGCTAATCTCTACATGGGCCTCTATGAGGAGGCCTTTGTGTATTCCAGTCATTTATTTCAACGGCATGCAAAATGCTGGCTTAGATACATAGACGATATTTTTTGCGTGTGGGCAGGGCCACGTTCGACCCTTGATGACTTTTTGATTTATTTGTCCCAATGCTGTAATGAGATAAAACTGACAGGTCATATAGATAGTGAACAGGTGACTTTTTTGGATACCACCATTAGTAAGAAAGATGATGTTTTGATCTCTGATCTCCACGTTAAGGACACAGACTGCAATTCCCTTCTACATTATGCCAGTTTCCATCCAACACATGTTAAGGATGCTATCCCTAAGGGACAATTTTCCAGACTCAATAGGATAGTGACAGCCCCGGACCGGTTAGGACAACGACTGACCGATATGGAGGTTAAGTTTAAACAAAGGGGGTATCCACAACAGGTTCTTAAACAGGAGACAGTTTCCAAGAGAAGAGTAAATAAACAGTTTCGACTTCCATTTGTCTCTACATACAATACTTGTAGTGTGGAAATTGGAAAGATTATTAGGCGCCACTGGCATTTGTTGAGTCAGGCTTTCCCCACCATACCAGAATTTAGATATCCCCCACTGCTTTCCTTCAAAAGGGCTCCAACAGTGAGAGACAAGGTATTTCACCATGCCCCTGTAATACCTGAATCCAATAGACGGGTAGGGACTTATCCATGTTTAGGATGTCACCTCTGTGGACACATCATCAAGGGTTCCGAATTTAGACATCCCTCCAAAGGTACTAGATATAAGATCAGGGATTTTTATACATGTGAATCAAGTTATGTGGTATATTATTTAAAATGTCCCTGTAGCTTAGGCTATGTAGGAATGACCACTCAAAAAGTAAGAGACAGGGTTTGTTCTCATAAGAGTGCTATCAGAAACAGTGATGGCAAACAAGCAGTGTCATCACACTTTGTGGAAATGAACCATAGTGTATCACAGTTGAAAGTACAGATAATTGATGGAGTTTCGGCCTCTTGGAGGGGTGGGCATAGTAGGGTGAAGGAGCTACTCAGGAGGGAAGCAGGATGGATAAGAAGATTGGGAGTATTAGGCGAATGGGGCTTAAATAGAGAATACGAATTAGGTTTCTGTATATAGTTTTGTGTGGTATACAATGCATGTTCTTATTGTTGTAACCTTTGCTCTTTTACAGAACTTTCGGGTTGCTGGTGTGTGAGGGGACGAGTGAGACATCCCTCTTCTTCCTCTGCCTAAATAAGCATGTGGTAAGTTTTTTAGACGCATGCTGGGGTTGCTGTGGTAACGCATATTCAACTTAAATGGTCTTTCCGTATAGAACGGCAGAGTTTTGTTTACATATGACGTGCGTTTGCCTCCGCCTTGGGGGCGGGGCCACGCTCGTCATGGTATTTTCCTCTGGCCGCATGAATAGTATAATTGGCCCGCTAAGGATTGTGGGGCTACTCTATGACTGGTTGTTGCGGCATTCCACAGTAACGTTGCCAGCTTGTTCTTACTGCAGGACGCTATTGGTCGAATGAAGGATGGGCGTAACTCCACAGGTGTGTGGCGCTGTGTAGCTTCCGCATTACGCAGTGGAGAGATTTACATGTTAGGATGATAGTTCTCACTAAGGTCCGACTGAAGACACTGGTAAGCCGATTGGCTGTTATTTTAAATTTATTGGCTGATGGATTGTGTGTTCACTATTTAACCACTTGAGGACCACAGTCTTTTCTACCCCTTAAGGACCAGAGCCTTTTTCTCCATTCAGACCACTGCAGCTTTCACGGTTTATTGCTCGGTCATACAACCTACCACCTAAATGAATTTTCCCTCCTTTTCTTATCACTAATACAGCTTTCTTTCGGTGCTATTTGATTGCCGCTGCAAGTTTTACTTTTTATTATATTCATCAAAAAAGACATGAATTTTGTCAAAAAAAAAAATGACTTTTTTAACTTTCTGTGCTGACATTTTTCAAATAAAGTAAAATTTCCTATACATTTGAGCGTGAAAGTTATTCTGCTACAGGTCTTTGATAAAAAAAATAAAAAACATTCAGTGTATATTTATTGGTTTGGGTAAAAGTTATAGCGTTTACAAACTATGGTGCCAAAAGTGAATTTTCCCATTTTCAAGCATCTCTGACTTTTCTGCGCACCTGTCATGTTTCATGAGGGGCTAAAATTCCAGGATAGTACAAATACCCCCCAAATGACCCCATTTTGGAAAGAAGACATCCCAAAGTATTCAGTGAGAGGCATGGTGAGTTCATAGAAGATTTTATTTTTTGTCACAAGTTAGCGGAAAATGACACTTTGTGACAACAACAACAAAAAAAAAGTTTCCATTTCTTCTAACTTGCGACAAAAAAAAAAATGAAATCTGCCACGGACTCACTATGCTACTCTCTGAATACCTTGAAGTGTCTACTTTCCAAAATGGGGTAATTTGTGGGGTGTGTTCACTGTCCTGGCATTTTGGGGGGTGCCTAATTGTAAGCACCCCTGTAAAGCCTAAAGATGCTCATTGGACTTTGGGCCCCTTAGCGCTGTTAGGCTGCAAAAAAGTGCCACACGTGGTATTGCCGTACTCAGGAGAAGTAGTATAATGTGTTTTGGGGTGTATTTTTACACATACCCATGCTGGGTGGGAGAAATATCTCCGTAAATGACAATTTTTTTTTTTTTTTTTTTACACACACAATTGTCTATTTATAGAGATATTTCTCCCACTCAGCATGGGTATGTGGAAAAATACACCCCAAAACACATTATACTACTTCTCCTGAGTATGACGATACCACATGTGTGGCACTTTTTTGCACCCTAACTGCGCTAAGGGGCCCAAAGTCCAATGAGTACCTTTAGGATTTCACAGGTCATTTTGAGAAATTTGGTTCCAAGACTACTCCTCACGGTTTAGGGCCCCTAAAATGCCAGGACAGTATAGGAACCCCACAAATTACCCCATTTTAGAAAGAAGACACCCCAAGGTATTCCGTTAGGAGTATGGTGAGTTCATAGAAGATTTTTTTTTTTGTCACAAGTTAGCGGAAATTGATTTTAATTGTTTTTTTTTCACAAAGTGTCATTTTCCGCTAACTTGTGACAAAAAATAAAATCTTCTATGAACTCACCGTACTACTAACGGAATACCTTGGGGTGTCTTCTTTCTAAAATGGGATCATTTGTGGGGTTCCTATACTGCCCTGGCATTTTACGGGCCCTAAACCGTGAGGAGTAGTCTTGAAACCAAATGTCGCAAAATGACATGTGAAATCCTAAAGGTACTCATTGGACTTTGGGCCCCTTAGCGCAGTTAGGGTGCAAAAAAGTGCCACACATGTGGTATCGCCGTACTCAGGAGAAGTAGTATAATGTGTTTTGGGGTGTATTTTTACACATACAGATGCTGGGTGGGAGAAATATCTCTGTAAATGACAATTATTTTATTTTTTTACACACAATTGTCCATTTACAGAGAGATTTCTCCCACCCAGCATGGGTATGTATAAAAATACACCCCAAAAACACATTATACTACTTCTGAGTACGGCAATACCACATGTGTGACACTTTCTTGCAGCCTAGGTGCGCTAAGGGGCCCAACGTCCTATTCACAGGTCATTTTGAGGTATTTGTTTTCTAGACTACTCCTCACGGTTTAGGGCCCCTAAAATGCCAGGGCAGTATAGGAACCCCACAAGTGACCCCATTTTAGAAAGAAGACACCCCAAGGTATTCTGTTAGGAGTATGGTGAGTTCATAGAAGATTTTTTTTTGTCACAAGTTGGCGGAAAATGACACTTTGTGAAAAAAAACAATACATATCAATTTCCGCTAACTTGTGACAAAAAATAAAATCTTCTATGAACTCATCATACACCTAACAGAATACCTTGGGGTGTCTTCTTTCTAAAATGGGGTCACTTGTGGGGTTCCTATACTGCCCTGGCATTTTAGGGGCCCTAAACCGTGAGGAGTAGTCTTGAACCCAAATGTCTCAAAATGACCTGTGAAATCCTAAAGGTACTCATTGGACTTTGGGCCCCTTAGCACAGTTAGGCTGCAAAAAAGTGTCACACATGTGGTATCGCCGTACTCAGAAGAAGTAGTATAATGTGTTTTGTGGTATTTTTACATATAACCATGCTGGGTGGGAGAAATCTCTGTAAATGACATTTTTGATTTTTTTTTTACACACAATTGTCCATTTACAGAGAGATTTCTCCCACCCAGCATGGGTATGTGTAAAAATACACCACAAAAACACATTATACTACTTCTCCTGAGTATGGCGATACCACGTGTGACACTTTTTTGCAGCCTAGGTGCGCTAAGGGGCCCAACGTCCTATTCACAGGTCATTTTGAGGCATTTGTTTTCTAGACTACTCCTCACGGTTTAGGGCCCCTAAAATGCCAGGGCAGTATAGGAACCTCACAAGTGACCCCATTTTAGAAAGAAGACACCCCAAGGTATTCCGTTAGGGGTATGGTGAGTTCATAGAAGATTTTATTTTTTGTCACAAGTTAGTGAAAAATGACACTTTGTGAAAAAAACAATAAAAATCCAATTTCCGCTAACTTCTGACAAAAAATAAAATCTTCTATGAACTCATCATACCCCTAACAGAATACTTTGGGGTGTCTGCTTTCTAAAATGGGGTCACTTGTGGGGTTCCTATACTGCCCTGGCATTTTACGGGCCCAAAACTGTGAGTAGTCTGGAAACCAAATTTCTCAAAATGATTGTTCAGGGGTATAAGCATCTGCAAATTTTAATGACAGGTGGTCTATGAGGGGGCAAATTTTGTGGAACCGGTCATAAGCAGGATGGCCTCTTAGATGACAGGATGTATTGGGCCTGATCTGATGGATAGGAGTGCTAGGGGGGGTGACAGGAGGTGATTGATGGGGGGCGGTTAGAGGGAAAAATAGATGCAATCAATGCACTGGGAAGGTGATCGGAAGGGGGTCTGAGGGGAATCTGAGGGTTTGGCCGAGTGATCAGGAGCCCACACGGGGCAAATTAGGGCCTGATCTGATGGGTAGGTGTGCTAGGGGGTGACAGGAGGTGATTGATGGGTGTCTCAAGTGTGATTAGAGGGGGGAAATAGATGCAAGCAATGCACTGGCGAGGTGATCAGGGCTGGGCTCTGAGGGCGTTCTGAGGTGTGGGCGGGTGATTGGGTGCCCTAGGGGCAGATTAGGGTCTAATCTGATGGGTAACAGTGACAGGTGGTGATAGGGGGTGATTGATGGGTAATTAGTAGGTGTTTAGAGGAGAGAAGAGATGTAAACACTGCACTTGGGAGGTGATCTGATGTCGGACCTGCGGGCGATCTATTGGTGTGGGTGGGTGATCAGATTGCCCGCAAGGGGCAGGTTAGGGGCTGATTGATGGGTGGCAGTGACAGGGGGTGATTGATGGGTGGCAGTGACAGGGGGTGATTGATGGGTGATTGACAGGTGATCAGTGGGTTATTACAGGGAATAACAGATGTAAATATTGCACTGGCGAATTGATAAGGGGGGGTCTGAGGGCAATCTGAGCGTGTGGGCGGGTGATTGGGTGCCCGCAAGGGGCAGATTAGGGTCTAATCTGATGGGTAACAGTGACAGGTAATGATAGGGGGTGATTGATGGGTGATTCATGGGTAATTAGTGGGTGTTTAGAGGAGAGAAGAGATGTAAACACTGCACTTGGGAGGTGATCTGATGTCGGACCTGCGGGCGATCTATTGGTGTGGGTGGGTGATCAGATTGCCCGCAAGGGGCAGGTTAGGGGCTGATTGATAGGTGGCAGTGACAGGGGGTGATTGACGGGTGATTGACAGGTGATCAGGGGGGATAGATGCATACAGTACACAGGGGTGGGGGGTCTGGGGAGAATCTGAGGGGTGGTGGGTGATCAGGAGGGGGCAGTGGGCAGGGGGGGGGGGGGGGGGAATAAAAAAAAATAGCGTTGACAGATAGTGACAGGGAGTGATTGATGGGTGATTAGGGGGGTGACTGGGTGCAAACAGTGGTCTGGGGGGTGGGCAGGGGGGGGTCTGAGGGGTGCTGTGGGCGATCAGGGGGCAGGGGGGGGGGGGGAATCAGTGTGCTTGGGTGCAGACTAGGGTGGCTGCAGCCTGCCCTGGTGGTCCCTCGGACACTGGGACCACCAGGGCAGGAGGCAGCCTGTATAATAGGCTTTGTATACATTACAAAGCCTATTATACAAGGTTTCAGCGGCGATCCGGGTGCTAGTAACCCGCCGGCGCTTCCGAACGGCCAGCGGGTTACAGCGAACGGTGGGCGGAGCCAGTCCCCGGCGGCTGATCGCGTCACGAATGACGCGATCGCCGCATAGCCACTCCCGCAGCCGCCCCGGCCGATGGGCGTATTGCGGTCGTTTGGGCCCGGACTTTGCCGCCGCCCATCGGCTGGGGGCGGTTGGGAAGTGGTTAAGGGTCACTTGTGCATCAATGCTGATATGGTTGTAACGGCTTGAGAAAGGGCTAAACACCTGAAACAGCGGGCTGTCGCCGCTTAGCCATTTTTAATGATTTTTTATTGATGTTTCAATAAAGAGCTTATATTTTGGAAGTGCCAGCCTCCATCGTGCTTGCTAGGATTTGCATCACACACCTGAAACAAGCATGCAGCAATCCAGTCTGACTTCAGTCAGAGCATCTGATCTGCATGCTTGTTCAGGGGCTGAGGCTACAAGTATTAGAGACACAGGATCAGCAGGAGAGTCAGGTGACTGGTATTATTTTAAATGGAAAAATCCATATCCTTCTCAGTTTAGGTTCCCTTTAAGACCGAGAATTTCTGCATGGAGCACGTAATACCTGTCTCATCTTGGGAACTTCCGCCACGTATTGTAATTCCCACAAGACGCGCACAGAAAACTGGAACAGCTGCTGGAAGAGACCAGTCATAGCCCTCGGCTCAGTCACCGGCTGATCCCGGGCCGGTCGCTCCAGTTTACTCCGCTCTCGTACGGACTCAGCAGCAACGTTACATAAGATAACACACAAACCCACTGACATCTTTCACAAGCCAATTATCTGTACAAACACGCACACTTAATTTGGTGTTCTTGCTTTGGAGGAGGGGTAGTTAAATATACTAGCAGTAAATTGCTATTCTTATAAAGGACATGGAGTTCCAGAAACCAGGGAGAACTCGAACAGACACGCAAGCATTGCCCCATCCAACCGCACAGAACTGCCCCGGGTCATCGTTATTTCATACCTGTATGTCGTTTAAAGAGCTATTACAGTCAAAATATTTCCTCGGCTCCAATACAGACTTTACACTATAGTAACTACTAAAAAAACCCCCAATGTTTTTAAAGAGATACTGAAGCGAAAAAAAAAAAATTATATAATGAATTGGTTGTGTAGTACGGATAATTACTAGAATATTAGAAGCAAAGAAAATATCCTTTTTTTATATTCTGCTATATAGTTTTTTTTATAACATTGCATCATTTTCTAATATTTAGAGTTTCCCCACTACTCAGCATTCTAAATGATTTTTTAAGCGGCCCATACGTTTAACGATTTTCCTGCCGATATACAGCAGATTCGATCACTGTGATCTAATCTGCTGTGAAATAGTTGCGCAAACGCAGAACGATCGATTTCTGTCTGAAATCGATCGTTCCCATCGATCCGTCCGTGCGGTAGATTTCGCTTGATCTCCGGCAGGTCGGAAGTGAGTCGATAGCTGCGTTTGAATGACCGACGCTAGCGGCAATACATGGCCTGCTCCGCCGGCGCGTGTCCCCGCTGTCCCTTCTCCGATGGGCTCCGGCAGGCTTCACTTCTTCCTGTCCTGACAGGAAGTTTAAACAGTAGAGCGCCCTCTACTGTTTAAACTTCCCCGGGCAGGAAGTGAATCTGCAGCCCTGGAGCCGAGCACGGAGAAGACGACAGCGGAGACCGGGGGACTCGCGCCGGCCGGATCAGGTAATGTATGCAGGAAGGGGACAGCGGCAGCTCCACAGATTGTGAATCGGTTTCAGGCTGAAATTGATATCTGTTTGCAGTGAAGGCAGCCATACGATCCCTCACTGATCGAATCTGATCAGAGAGGGATCGTATGGCTGCCTTTACTGGCTGCCTTTATCTGTTGGTCGATCTGATGGCAAAAATCGACCAATGTATGGCCACCTTTACAGAGCAGGCTGTGAACTTTTGACCTGTCCTGAACTGTTCTCTACTGAAGAAAAAGCCTGACAGCTGAGATAAACTTCAGATAACAGAGCTCTCTGCCACTTTGAAAGTCATGGAGCTCAATGGCTCTTTTGCATAGATAACAACTAGTGTCTTAACTCTTCCTGTACTGGAAACCATATTAGACTTGTGTCTCTGCTCCCAATGTTTTATTTCTTAGCTGTATTACACATACAAACCATTATATCATCTTTTTTTGCTTCAGTGTCTCTTTAACCACTTCACCCCAAGGCAGTTTTACCCTAACGGACAAGAGCGATTTTCACCTTTCAGTGCTCATCCCTTTTTTATTTGCCAACAGCTTAATCACTACTAATCACAATGACATGATCTATATCTTGTTTTTTTTTCACCACAAATTGGGCTTTTTGGTGTTGATATTTTCAGTAATTACTTTATTTTTTATGCATTTTAAAGGGGAAAACAAGGGAAAAAAAATGAAAAAAAAAAATACACAATTTCTCCAATTTCATCCCCTATATTTTTAATATAAACACTGCTACTGTAGATAAAACCCACACATTGTATCTGCCTATTTGTTCTGGTTATAACAAGATTTTCATTATGTCCCTAGTGCAAAGTATGGTGACAATATAGAATTTGAAAATAAAGGTGTATTTTTTTTCTTGGTGGGTTTTTTCACATGACGTTTTAAAACGCCCTGGAGCCATTAAGAGGCTGCAGCAGGACGTTTTGATACGTCTGCATGTCACTAAGTGGTTAAAGAACAGTGGAAAATAATGCTTTATGCTGGGATTAGACTGTACCGCTCAACCGAGCCATTAGATGGCTCGATTGATAAATTCCGACATGTCCGATCACCCGCCGGATCGATTCCGCGCTTGATACCGCGGGAGGGACAATGGGAAAAGATAAGGAAAAACGAGCTGAAGATTAGAGAAGCGCCCGCGGGGACGAGCGGGATTCGATCAAGGCGCGCGCGGGGACGAGCAGGCGGCATAATCGAGCGGTACAAACGTACTGTCTACTCCCAGCATTAGCTTTCTCCCAGAGCCCTAAGATCGCACAGACAGGAAACTGCTCTGTACACAAAGAGCAGGAGATAAGCTTGTTTGTATAAGCAAACAAAACAGCAAACCTCTGAAAGTTGCACCGATTCTGAGCAGCAGACAGCTTTTTCCCCTCTTGCACAACTCTGAAACTGAAAATGAGTAATATTTCCAACTGCCAGGATTCTGCAATGAGAGAGACCAGGAGCCCAATGGTGCAGTATCAGAGTATAGAGTGGTAAATGATACTCACAAGGGTGGGATGCACTCCTGCAACCACCGTTAGAGCCTGCGGGAAATTAAGCTGTTCCAGTTTGGTATCCCAGGTCTGCTGTGCAGGTGCTCTTCAGTCGCTCTTCTCGGATTATTGAAACACGCACAACACTAAACCCCCGAAGGATAGAACTGTAACTGAAAAATTGTGGGAGCCGCCCGGAAAATGCCATTATCTACTTTATGACTATAAATGTAGGAGTAGGTCGATCTTATAGAGGTGCCCATTGTAGTGACTGCTGCAGACTTAGGCACTTTACATTGCCCTGAGGAAGCGGGCCAGTACCCGTGAAACATGTCTTTTGTGCATAAACAAACATATCTACCTCATATGGTTTTTGTCCTTTGATGAAGGTAAGATCGACCTACTCCTAAATTTATAGTCATAAAATAGATAATATTTTCAGGGTGCCTCCCACTGTTTTTTCCCCTGAAAGATGGCTGGTTTCATGGCTAGCTGTGCTGTGATCTTGGGGAAAAGTCTACACATCTATGGCAGTGTTCTCCCCAGAAATGTATTCTAACCGGGTGGCATGAAAAAGTAGCCGGGTGGGGCGAGATGACAGAATGCAGGGCCTGCGCTTCTGTGCGTAAGTCTGCTTACAACAGAGGAGGAGGTGAGCCGATGACAGCCAGGTACTAGCCGGGTGCAGCACTCAGCTAAAAGAGCCTGGGGATAACTTTTCATGACCACCTCAGATTTGAGGGCTATTCTATGTAGCCACTTACAGATATCCTTCGATTTCTCCTGCACTGGTCACATGTAGCACCCGCCATGGTTTCACTGTGCTAATATGTCCATCTCTACAGGGCTTTTAGCCTTTATTTAAAAGCGGTATTGTCACCATAAAAATACAAATTTCAACAGCAACTGGTCTGAGTGTTTTAAGGGATAAAGATGCTAATCCTGCATTCAAAACTTGCAAAACTTTTTCTGCTGTTATAGTTAGTAGTGATCACATACTTTAGGAGCACTGGCCCTAGTGCCAAACCGTGCCAAAGAGTTGAATGCTGGGAGTTCTTTTTATCTATATTATGTTCCTCCTCTTCCATTTATTTCCCTGCCTAGTTGCTTATCAGAAACACCCTCTGCCTACTCGTGTTTACAAGCAAGGCTGAGGTGACTCAGTGATTGGATGTGTAAATAAAAAAAATAATAATAATTAAAAAAAAAAACAACAGTGCAGTTTCTAGTATACACCTCAGTAGGAGTGTCTGAAGACTCTGGGAGAAGGGCAGCTAATAAATACACTATGAGCAAGAGGGGGGGGGGGGGGGGGGAACGACAAGAGTCAGGCCACGTTCACATTACAAACGCGGACGGCCGTGCGTTCGGAACGCAACGCATACGAACGCACCACATCCGTGTTTGTATGCGTTGCGTGGCTGATCCCATTCACTGAAAGTGAATGGGACAGCCACGCGTTTTTGGAAAAAATGCGTGCAACATGCGTTCCCGGACTGCACAAGTCCGGAACGCATGCAGTGTAAACATCAGACAGTGCAGTCTATACACTGTCTGATGTCGTGCGGGAGCGTTCCCAAAATGCGGCTGGAAACGCGTGCAGTGTGAACAGGGCTTCAGGGAGGATATGATGTCAGCATTAGCTTGGCAAGATGGCCACTGCCTAGAATAGGATTTTCTGCTTTTCCTTTACAAAATTCACAGGAATCATTACGTGGATAGCACAATACATCTGTTATGTAAGTAGAAGTAGTATTCATCTACTTATATACGTATTTTTTATTTCTAGGTTAGCATGGGTGTCGCTTGTTCTTTGAGGAGCAGAAGCCTCCGCAGCACAAATAAAAAACAAACTGAAATCCCTCACAACCTCTCGAATCCGCCCGCAGTGGAAGCATGAGGTGATTCTGAAGACACGCTGGTATTGCAGTGAGAAGGTACTTGCCGGTAAGTGGTGGCCTTACTTACTTGAGTACTTGGAGAGCGCTGGGTGAGACCGAGGAGGCCGGCCGTACAACTCCTCCGCTGAGCGTCCCCAGCTGCACCTGAGAGTAGTAAACTGGCTGGAGAGCGAGGCCTGAGGACTGCAGACGGGTCTTTATCACCTCCAGGGGACACGTGACAATGGCACCGACCGTACCGGCACACCTGCGGACACAGCAAGCAAAACACCCGATTACTACATGACAGAAAAGCACGTCCGCCAACATCAAGCAAGATGGCCGACCGCCTCACGGCCAATGACCGCTTACTTCCTGTGGGGGAATATTCTCATAACAATCAGTATGTGCGCTCAAATCTACATGGAATGATCATAAGCGGAACGCAAAATGAGGACCCCAGAATTGAAAAAAAAAAAATTTGCCACACGAGTTACTCTGAATGGGTCGAACTTCTGTTATCCTTTAGAACTAATGACTTATATGCCTGGTACACACGATAAGATTTTCTGGCAGATTTACTGATTCATTTACAGATTATTTCCATGTTCCATGTCCGATCTGATTTCTGATTGATTTTCCGATCGATTTTCCATAGAAGTGAATGGGAAAAAAAAACAAAACAAAAAACCGATCGGAAATCATATCGGACATGTTGGAAATAATCTGTCGGACAATAAATGTGGCAGAACATCTCATTGTGTATACCTAGCATAACACTTGATTATCAACGAAACTGATCTGCCAGTATGGATTATTATTAATTTATTTATAAAGCACCAACATATTCTGTGACGCTGTACAATGTAAGAAAACAAACAAGGGGTACATAATGATACAGACAGTGATATACATCAAATATGGACACTGATACAAAATACAGAACTGGTGGTTACACTGACTGATGTAACATGATGAACAACATGTATAACAGAGAGCAAACTATGAAATAAAATTCCAAGACACAAAAGGGTGAGAGAGCACTGCCCTTGTGAGCTTACAATCTAAAGGAATGGTGGGGCAAGAGGTGTGTGTGTGGGGGTTGGGGGGGGGGGGGGGGGGGGAGTATATTGTATACATACAGGCAGTGCACGATTAGGTTATTTAATAAGGAGTAAAACTAGACGTGAGGTCTAAAAATGAATGATAATCTCTATTTTTTACTCTCATTCAGTTTCAGTATTTGCGTACAGAGCTTGTTATGCCCGGGCACTTTTATAAACAACGGGAGACAGATAAAGGATTTGGACAAGGCCATACATCTTGCGGAGGACGCAGTTTGCAGTGGGAACAAGTAGCATACGTATTTAGCTGGGAGAACGCTGCTAAGAGCTCCTAGCGGAAGTAAGGTGAGGAGGCGTGGTCTAACTCAGAGTGGGCGTAAAGATCCCTGTGACAGCCAATCAAAATGGAGATCCTCATTGCTGACTGCACTTCCCAGCGGCCTCACTACCCTCACGTGACCCCAGAAATCTCCAAACAGCGAGGGAATACAGGACACAGGATTTTTGTGCAGTTTTGTTCCCTGCAGCGCAGGTGCCCTCGTTATAAGGCTGTTTGGGGACACACACTACCTGTATTATTATTATTGTATTAATCATTGCCTGCCCTTGACTCGCGTGTATAGTCGTTGCAAGCCTTTTCACCGGAGGAGGATTCTGGGTTACACACGCCGGGAATTCTGCCAAGACTGTTTTCGTGGAAGGAAGCGTGCGACGGGGACAACACAACCTGTTCCCGATAATTATTTACGAGGTGACAGAGTATTGCAAACTCCATCTGTCAGCGTATCAGAGAGAGGAAAAACAAAAACATACAAAACCGGATCATTCAGAATAAAAAGAGCATGCATGCAAAAACGGCGCCGGGAGATTTGGGGCGCAGGATAAAGCTGAAAAACGGATCACCCTGCTCCTGCAAAAGTCCCGGCGGCGTTCATGAATATTCCCCCTCCAGGCCGCCATGGACCCCGGGGGAAGATGCAATTGGAATGCCAGCTGTTGCTGGCGGCCAAATTACGCTGTTTTTAGTCATTTGGGTCTTGTGACAGCGCATTCTACACATAACCACTAGAGCCCCATCTACAGGATACGATTCTTTATGCGATTCGACTACGATTCTATTTACGATCTGATTAAATCCGACATGTCCGATCGGGATTCGATTCAATTTGTTTTGCCATTGTTTTACAATGGCAAATCAAATCGAATCCCGATCGGACATGTCGGATTTAATCGGATCGTAAATAGAATCGTAATCGAATCGCATAAAGAATTATTAAGGTCAGAGCAGAATGGCATATTTATTGGCAGTCAGTGTCAGTGGGTGATGTTACTGAGGTGGGATGTCCCTGTAAGCATGGCTGGCGTCAGCAATGATGGGGTTAATAGTCAGCAGAGATGTTCCATTATCGCCCTCGCTGCCCGATCCTGGAGTGTGATGGGCAGCAAAACCTTTCAAGCCTAAAAGCATTCTCTGGAAGGGCTCCGTCGCCCGGGACACCGCTCTGCATCCGCAGCATTTCCAGCGTGACAGAGTGCCTGGCTCAGCGGTTCTGTCGCCTGGGACACCGCTCTGCCACGCTGGACATGCTGTGGCTGCAGAGTGCCTGGCTCAGCCGGTTCTGTCGCCTGGGACACCGCTCTGCCACGCTGGACATGCTGTGGCTGCAGAGTGCCTGGCTCAGCCGGTTTTGTCGCCTGGGACACCGCTCTGCCACGCTGGACATGCTGTGGCTGCAGAGTGCCTGGCTCAGCCGGTTCTGTCGCCTGGGACACCGCTCTGCCACGCTGGACATGCTGTGGCTGCAGAGTGCCTGGCTCAGCCGGTTCTGTCGCCTGGGACACCGCTCTTCCACGCTGGACATGCTATGGCTGCAGAGTGCCTGGCTCAGCCGGTTCTGTCGCCTGGGACACCGCTCTGCCACGCTGGACATGCTGTGGCTGCAGAGTGCCTGGCTCAGCCGGTTCTGTCGCCTGGGACACCGCTCTGCCACGCTGGACATGCTGTGGCTGCAGAGTGCCTGGCTCAGCCGGTTCCACACAGAGAATACAAGGGCCGCAGCCAATGAAGGGAGAGGCGCTTCCCTAACGCTGAGTGTGGGGTGACTCCAGATATGCAGCTTCTGCCCATCTTACTAGTTCACAAACTTCCCTTCTTGGAGGGCAGATCTCCTCCAGCTTCAGACACAGTGGCATGATCTGCTTCAGTCAATGCCTGTACTTCTGATGAGGCATTTGTGGACTAGAGGCTACTCCTCCTTCTGGAAGTCAAGCTTAACCCTGCTCTGCCTCATGTTTCACCCCACTCTTTCTCCTCGTCACCTCCGCTTAACCCCACTCCTCCTCCTCCTCGTTACCTCTGCTTAACCCCGCTTCTCCTAATCCTGCTCCTCCTCCTCTTCACCTCCGCTTAACCCCGCTTCTCCTAATCCTGCTCCTCCTCCTCTTCACTTCCGCTTAACCCCGCTTATCCTAATCCTGCTCCTCCTCCTCGTCACCTCCGCTTAACCCCGCTTATCCTAATCCTGCTCCTCCACCTCGTCACCTCTGCTTAAAGTGAGCGCTATGGTGGCTGCCATATCTATCTCCTTTTAAACAATACCAGTTGCCTGGCAGCCCTGCTGATCTATTTGGCTACAAATAATAGTCTAACAATAGTCTGAATCACACCAGAAACAAGCATGCAGCTAATCTTCTCACATCTGACAATGTCAGAAACACCTGATCCACTGCATGATTTTTCAGGGGCTATGGCTAAAAGTGTTAGAGGCAGAGGGTCAGCAGGGCTGCCAGGCAACTGGTATTGCTTAGAAGTACATACATATGGCAGCTTCCACATCTTTGTTACTTCAGTTATCCTTTAACACCGCGCTTCCTCCTAATCTTGCTCCTCCTCTTCACCTAACCCCACCTCTCCTCCTAATCTTGCTCCACTTTGTCATCTCAGCACAACCCCCTGCTCCTCCTTATGACCCAAACTTGACCCTGCTGAATCCCATAGAAACTTCTCAATCATCTCTCCATGCCCTCATTCCACCGGATAACGATGGCCTTCAGGTTTGCTGTAAATCACTGCATGCAAAATAATACATATTCCAACTGAGGAACTAAAGTCCTCTCTTACGTACTCAGCCATCACTTAGGGCATGCTGGGGCTTGTAGTTCACCAGTAACCCGAAGCTCTCAGGTGCCCGCACTGCTATGCTGGCCATACACGGTTATGCCCGGTACACCCCATGCCATTTCTAGCCAGATAGATGCTCCAATAGATCATTTCCGACAGGGCCGATCTTTTTTTTTTCTGATAGATTTTCAGATCACTTCTATACAAAAAAAAAAATCGATCGGAAATCCGATCTGACTTGTCGGAAATGATCTATTGGGGCATCTATCTGGCAAGAAATTGCAGGGTGTGTACCAGGCATTACGTTGGGAACAAACGTTTCGTCTTCCTGCACGATAGATGCGATTGATAAATTCCGTCATGTCCGATATTCTGCTCAGTCGTTTGATCGCTCGATTCCTTATAGAAGTGAATGGAAAAAAGATAAGAAAAACAAGCGGAAGATGCGTTAATCGAGTGGAGGATCGAGCGGAAAAAACGTATCGTGTGTACCAGGCAATATATACCTGATATTGTTTACCTGGATTACTGCCCTGAGCCATGAAATATTCAGGTTCCCCCAGAAAACAGATGAAATATTGATTGGAATGATGGACTGCTAGCTTTGTGCCACTCGTCAGACATACAACACTTTCCTGGAGATGCTGGGAATGCCGGCGATCAATAGGAAGACGGATACACTGGGAACGCAGCCTGTGTCCAGTCACATGACACAGCAGAGCCTTCCCTGGCCAATCCCGGCACAGAGCGAGCGTCCAGCGCAGCGGCTGTGACCTTATTACACAGAGAGCAACAAGTGAGCTCCACACCAATCCTCTTATGCTCAAGATAATGAATATTTCATTACAGAGGAGGAAAAGGCAACAGATCCAGCTGACTGATCCAGCGAGCAGGAAACCACGCTGCAAAGTCTACACTACAGGCCACAGACACGAAGGAAAACTCTGAGAATCTGGGGTTGTAGCCTGTTCAGACTATGCGCGTTCCTGGACGTTTTCAGGGAACCTGTCTGGGTACCAAAAACGCATAGGAACGGCTCCTAATGCTTTTGAATGGCCTCGTTCACATGTATGCGTATGAGACGCATACGTTTCTTATCCGCATTGCTGCATGCAGTTCTGTGCGATACGCATAGAAACGGACGCAATGAAAGTCTATGGACGCGTATCAAAAACGCGTACTATTGCGTTTTTAGCGTCCGTTTTCCTCTGCGGTCCCCATAATTTTTTTTTTCCCCTGGGTCACGTGTGTGTGCAAAACGCAATAGAATACGCATTAGAACGCAAGAAAAACGCATGCGTTTTTCACCTTGCGTTTCTTTGATTTTAAACGCATTCTTCATACGCAGATAGTCTGAACAGGCCTTACGGAGGATCTGAACTCTTCCACAGGACAAGAAGAAAACAGAGGAATGCACCCTGTATGTATTTAGAGAGTTTAGCCTAATTCCCCCACACCTGTCAATCACAAGTGTAATTTGATCTCTCAGTTGTCTCAGCTGCCTGCCTTGGCAGAGAAGCTAATTTGTAAACACAGGATGTTAACCCTATGTCTGCTTACATGAAAGCAGGAAGCAGACACACTGCAGATGTATTGCAGGATTTGTGTCAGCTGTAATGAATACATGTTTTTCTTTAAAAAATGTTATTATGCTGTTGCTTATCTTTTAGAGCAGAGAGGAAATTCTGAGTTCAGGTCCGTTTTAAAGGCAACCTGAGGTAAGAGAAATATGGAGGCCGACATATTTATTTCCTTTTAAGCAATACCAGTTGCCTGGCAGCCCTGCTGATCTATTTGGCTGCAGTAGTGTCTGAATCACACCAGAAACAAGCATGCAGCAAATTCAGGCACACTTAAGTCAGAGCAACTGATCTGCTGCATGCTTGTTCAGGGGCTATGGCTGAAAGTATTAGAGGCAGAGGATCACCAGGGCTGCCAGGCAACTAATATTGCTTAAAAGGAAATAAATATGGCAGCCTACATATCCCGCTCACTTCAGTTGTCCTTTAAACACACTTTCCAGGTATTATTTTTAGAAGCTTGTGTAAGCGAAGTCTTAAGTGAATATGGCGATCGTTATGCCAGCGAGATAAGCCGGAACTCGCGTCTCTGGCGCGGCCCTAAGTAAAGTTTACTGATTTCTAATTCTGAGGATCACTTTGAGATTATCAACAAATCTTCTGTACACTGCGGGTGTTTTTGCTTTCGGTTGCCCTTTAAGGGCCTGAGCCAAGTGTGCACAAGGGTCAGGTCCCGGTCTGCGCAGAGGACGGCTGGGAACATGATGTAACATTGCACAAGGCAGCTGCAAGCAAATCTGCTCGCTGAAACTGCACTTCATAAGTCACAGGAAAAAGCTCTTCACTGTGCGCTCGTGGCATATACACCATAGAGGGGAGACATGTACACTATGGTGGGCAGCACGGTGGTGTAGTGGTTAGCTCCCTTGCCTTGCAGCGCTGGGTCCCCGGGTCGATCCCAGCCAGGTCACTATCTGCATGGATTTTGTATGTTCTCCCCATGTCTGCATGGGTTTCCCCCGAGCACTCAGATTTCCTCCCACACCCCCAAAAAACATAATTTGCTTCCCCCTGAATTGGCCCTAGACTATGATACATGCAATACACGGTACATACATAGACATATAGCTATGGGAGGGATTATATTGAGAGCCCCTCTGAGGGACAGTCAGTGACAAGACTATATACTCTGTACAGCGCTGCGGAAGAGGTTGGTGCTATAAATACTAAATAATAATCTCCACCTCTGGAGACAGGAAAGTATCTTTATACCGAGACAAGTCCACAATCTATGGAAACACATTTGTAATAAAACAGCCACATACATATAATGATTGATTATGAAACTACACAACTACAATTCTCTTCTTAAATTCAAATGATGCCATATGGTGGAAGGGACTGTGTGTGTAGCCAACAGGCGGG
Source organism: Hyperolius riggenbachi (assembly GCF_040937935.1). Classification (NCBI taxonomy): domain Eukaryota; kingdom Metazoa; phylum Chordata; class Amphibia; order Anura; family Hyperoliidae; genus Hyperolius; species Hyperolius riggenbachi. The sequence goes on along the minus strand of NC_090651.1, from coordinate 10,467,770 downwards.
CCCTGCATCTGCTTCTGTCTGGGAATGGCATGGCATTATAGGCTGCTGCAACAATCTGCAGACTGGCCCACAGACAGTGCAGAGCTACATGTGAAAAAATGGAAACCAGTCACACTTCAGTCAGAGCACCTGACCTGCTGCATGCTTGTTCAGGGGCTGTGGCTAAATGTATTAGAGATAGATCAGCAGCAGGACAGCCAGGCAATGTGCATTATTTAAAAGAAAATAAATATATCAGCCTCCATATCACTCTCACTTAAGGTGTGCTTTAACATGCCAGTCCGTCCCGTACACGACAAGCAGGAGAGGGGAATACAGTGTGTACTGATTGGAGGGTGAGCAGAAGGGATGCAGCCAATCCCATTCTGTGGAGCCGCCGGGCTCATTGGAGGAAAAACAACCACCTAAATAAACCAATCACAATTCATTTTTGTAAAAAGGTTTCTCACTGGTTCCTATGGGAGACTGCAAGTCATGGCATTATTCTAGCCGACTATATGGACAGACTGATTTCCGTACAGTTTGTTGCAGGTGTACAACATGCAAATAAAATGGGGGTGTGAAAAACGGAGCCCGAGAACCTGTCACTGCTTCCTGGGCGAATCAATGGACCAACCACTAATGTCACACACCCTTCCTTCCTGACAGCAGAATGACAGAAACGCCACATGACGGCAGCGGGAGAGAGAGACACACACACTAGTGAGACAGCAGAGACACACTCCGATCCACAGACACACGGCGCAGACCCCGATCCACAGACACACGGCGCAGACCCCGATCCACAGACACACGGCGCAGACCCCGATCCACAGACACACGGCGCAGACCCCGATCCACAGACACACGGCGCAGACCCCGATCCACACACGGCGCAGACCCCGATCCACAGACACACGGCGCAGACCCCGATCCACAGACACACGGCGCAGACCCCGATCCACAGACACACGGCGCAGACCCCGATCCACAGACACACGCCGCAGACCCCGATACACAGACACACGCCGCAGACCCCGATACACAGACACACGCCGCAGACTCCGATACACAGACACACGCCGCAGACTCCGATACACAGACACACGCCGCAGACTCCGATACACAGACACACGGCGCAGACCCCGATCCACAGACACACGGCGCAGACCCCGATCCACAGACACACGGCGCAGACCCCGATCCACAGACACACGGCGCAGACCCCGATCCACAGACACACGGCGCAGACCCCGATCCACAGACACGGCGCAGACCCCGATCCACAGACACACGGCGCAGACCCCGATCCACAGACACACGGCGCAGACCCCGATCCACAGACACACGGCGCAGACCCCGATCCACAGACACACGGCGCAGACCCCGATCCACAGACACACGGCGCAGACCCCGATACACAGACACACGCCGCAGACCCCGATACACAGACACACGCCGCAGACTCCGATACACAGACACACGCCGCAGACTCCGATACACAGACACACGCCGCAGACTCCGATACACAGACACACGCCGCAGACTCCGATACACAGACACACGCCGCAGACTCCGATGCACAGACACACGCCGCAGACTCCGATGCACAGACACACGCCGCAGACTCCGATGCACAGACACACAGCGCAGAGATACACTCAGATACACAGAAAGGCACACAGGTGGAGCTCAGTCCCAGGGCAACCAATCAGGTTTTGCCTGTAATATTACAGTTATTCTGAATGGTTTCCTGAGCATTTGATACACGTTTATTCCTGTTTTCTTGGCACCGGCTTACATGAAACAGCCCCAGAAAAAAACAGGTCAATGATGTTGCTTAGATAATAGTGTTTAGCAAGGGTCACAGTACAAGCCATATAGGAGGTATAACCAATTACTGGGTACTACTGAGACAGACAGAGCGAGAGGCAGAGGGGAGGAAAGACAGACAGAGCGAGAGGCAGAGGGGAGGAAAGACAGACAGAGCGAGAGGCAGAGGGGAGGAAAGACAGACAGAGCGAGAGGCAGAGGGGAGGAAAGACAGAGCGAGAGGCAGAGGGGAGGAAAGACAGACAGAGCGAGAGGCAGAGGGGAGGAAAGACAGACAGAGCGAGAGGCAGAGGGGAGGAAAGACAGAGAGCGAGAGGCAGAGGGGAGGAAAGACAGACAGAGCGAGAGGCAGAGGGGAGGAAAGACAGACAGAGCGAGAGGCAGAGGGGAGGAAAGACAGACAGAGCGAGAGGCAGAGGGGAGGAAAGACAGACAGAGCGAGAGGCAGAGGGGAGGAAAGACAGACAGAGCGAGAGGCAGAGGGGAGGAAAGACAGACAGAGCGAGAGGCAGAGGGGAGGAAAGACAGACAGAGCGAGAGGCAGAGGGGAGGAAAGACAGACAGAGCGAGAGGCAGAGGGGAGGAAAGACAGACAGAGCGAGAGGCAGAGGGGAGGAAAGACAGACAGAGCGAGAGGCAGAGGGGAGGAAAGACAGACAGAGCGAGAGGCAGAGGGGAGGAAAGACAGACAGAGCGAGAGGCAGAGGGGAAGAAAGACAGACAGAGCGAGAGGCAGAGGGGAGGAAAGACAGACAGAGCGAGAGGCAGAGGGGAGGAAAGACAGACAGAGCGAGAGGCAGAGGGGAAGAAAGACAGACAGAGCGAGAGGCAGAGGGGAGGAAAGACAGACAGAGCGAGAGGCAGAGGGGAGGAAAGACAGACAGAGCGAGAGGCAGAGGGGAGGAAAGACAGACAGAGCGAGAGGCAGAGGGGAGGAAAGACAGACCGAGTGAGAGGCAGAGGGGAGGAAAGACAGACAGAGCGAGAGGCAGAGGGGAAGAAAGACAGACAGAGCGAGAGGCAGAGGGGAGGCCAGACAGCGAGCGGCAGAGAGGAGATCACTGCTCTGATCTGTATGATTTTGCACACATAGTCAGTGCACATCAGTATACTGTATAAGAGAGAGATGGGAGGAAGGGCAGAAGTAGGTGAATGCTCTGTGTATGTTAGGTAAGTATGTAATAAGGATCATGGAACAATCCAGAGAGGTCAGTATACCATATTTGAGCGAGAGATGGGAGGAGGGGCAGAAGTAGGTCAATGCTCTGTGTATATTATATTACAGGGGTCATGGTACAATCCAGAGAGAAGGAAACAATAAAGAGAACATCTGCTTATTGTAAACTCTGTAACCTCTTCCTTCTACCACTGAGTGGAATTTTATTGTGGTTAAAATTAGAGTCTCCCTTTGGCAGCTTTGATGAGCCCCAATAGAGAGATTCAGACATTCCGCTTCCTCTATAGTCATTCATATGATGGCCACTTACTCTCCTGCACAATGCTTCCAATGAGGATGTACCGCTACCGCTGACACGCCCCCTCCCAGTGCAGAGGATTGTGGGACGTGGCCTAGGTTGTGGGAGGGGGGGGGGGAACGCAGCCTGCCAACCCACCCACCTTCAGTGCTTCAATCAGGCCTGGGGCAAAGGGGTGGCAGGCAGGCAGCCTGGTGATTTTTCCATGTGTGGGTTTCCCTGCTGTTAGGGGAGGCAGAAGGATAGAGGCCGATATAACGTAATTCGCCTTTATACACCATACATTACTAAATACCCATTCTTTATCTAGCAGAGCTTTTCAACCGGTGGTACTTTGCTGTTGGCCAGGTGGTACACACCAGGTTTGCCTGACACTTTATTGCTTGCCTGTCGCTTGTCGTTGTCCCGTCCTGCTTCCACAAAGTTTGTCTCACCTTCACTCGCTGTGCTGCCCTGCAGCATACTTCAGACCTCAGATCAGCGGTAAAGAGACATCCAGGCGAACGATGCATAGTGACGGCGTGTACACAGGAAGTGACATCACTGCTCACTTCCTGTATTATAAGTTTATGCGCCGTCACTATCTTTTCACTGCTGCCGGGTTACCGCTGATCTGAGGTCTGAACTATTCCACAGGGCAGCACAGCGAGGAGCGAACGTGGGCAGAACTTTGTGATGAATCACTGCCCAGCTCTCTGGTGGACAAAAAAGTGGCGGAGGGGGTACTTCAGGAGCCTCTGAATCCTACAGAAGTTTCCCCCTTCCTCCTCGGAAGAGGGGATCCAGCGCTGGGACCCCCTGAAGTCTCCTTGTCATGTGCGCATGCGCAGTAGCGGCTCTCCGCTCGGGCTCCGAAGGACACATCCGAACCTGATCTGGTCCAATCTATTGCGCATGCACACTGGTGGTACTTGAACATTTTCAGACAATACAAGTGGTACAATTGGTGAAAAGGTTGAAAAGCCCCGCTTTATAGGACATCTATTGTGAAAAATTGTAATACAGATATTTAAAATGTCTATTTCTCCCAGAGTCAAAATGTTACCGTTTAATGACTAGTCCATCTCCTCATGGGGATTCCACTGTTATTTATTTACAAATAGCACTCCCTGAATAGCAGGTGGCCAGTCCAACTGCCACAAAAATAGTGCGCAACCGAGGAGGGAGGCTGGCGGCATCTTAGTATAGAGCCTTTCCAGGGAGAGCTTTTGTAAAGAAGAAATTGATACTTAGAATCTCCCATGAGGAGATGGACTAGTCTGGAATCTGTCAGCTTTTTACTGCCTACTTTAAGTGACCGCCACATAGGAGAAAAGTAATTCACAGTGTATTTTACTCTGGGAGAAATGTACTACTTTAATGTAAGTTTTTAAAGTTTTACAATTATTCTCGATAGTGGTCATTTAACTGAGGTATCCGTTTTAAAGAGACTCCGTAACAAAAATTGCATCCTGTTTTTTATCATCCTACAAGTTCCAAAAGCTATTCTAACGTGTTCTGGCTTACTGCAGCACGTTCTACTATCGCCATCTCTGTAATAAATCAACTTATCTCTCTCTTGTCAGACTTGTCAGCCTGTGTCTGGAAGGCTGCCAAGTTCTTCAGTGTTGTGGTTCTGTGATGCATCTCCCCCCTCCAGGCCCCTCTCTGCACACTGCCTGTGTGTTATTTACATTAGAGCAGCTTCTCTCTTATCTTTTACAAGCTGGATAAATCGTCCTCTGAGCTGGCTGGGCTTTCACATACTGAGGAATTACAAACAAGGGCAAAGCTGTTTGCAGGAAGAAAAGAGCAGCCTGAAACCTCAGTGGAAGATAGCTGCAGGGGGAAAGAAACACACAAATGATCTCTTGAGATTCAAAAGGAAAGCTGTATACAGCCTGCTTGTGTATGGATGTATTTTCTATGTGTGGACATACTGTACATCAACCTACTTCCTGTTTTGGTGGCCATTTTGTTTGTTTACAAACAAACTTTTTAAAACTGTTTTTAACCACTTTTAATGCGGCGAGGAGCGGCAAAATTGTGTCAGAGGGAAATAGGAGATGTCCCCTAACGCACTGGTATGTTTACTTTTGAGCAATTTCAACAATACAGATTCTCTTTAAAGAAAGAATGTCCAAAAAAACCTGTATAACCCATCAAGTCTATAGAGAGGCCTATTGTTTATCAGTGGCTGGACAGCCAATACACGTGTAGTTCAAGTTATTACAGGGTACCTGAACTCTTGCACAGCTGGACAGAATGAAAACAAAGAAATGCACCCTGTATGTATTTCAAGAGTTTAGCCTGCCCAATCCCCCCTCATCTGTGACTAATCACAAGTGGTAATTTGATCCCTTAGCTGAGTCAGCTAGTTGCCTTAGCAGAGAGGCTACTTTGTAAACACAGTATGTTAACCCTATGTCTGCTTCCATGAACGCAGGAAGTAGACACACTGCAGATTTATATTAGCTGTAACAAAGAAATGTTTTTTTTTCTTTAAAAGGCAATTATGCTGTTGCTCATCTTTTAGAGCAGAGAAGAAGTTCTGAGATCAGGTCCGCTTTAAAGGGAACCCGAAGTGAGAGGGATATGGAGGCCGCCATATTTATTTCCCTATAAACAATGCCAGTTGCCTGATAGCTATGCTGATTTTCTGGCATAATTAGCGACCAAGTCAAAACCCTGGAACAAGCATGTGGCATATCTAGTAAAGACCTGACAAGACAAATAACATTTATATCGCGCTTTTCTCCTGGCGGACTCAAAGCGACAGAGCAGCAGCCACTAGTGGGCGCTCTATAGGCAGTAGCAGTGTTAGGGAGACTGAGTCAGAGTACCTGATCTGCTGCATGCTTGTTCAGGGGCTATGGCTAAAAGTATAAGACACACAAGAGCAGGAGAACTGCCAGGCATCTGGTATTGTTTAAAAAGAAATATATATAGCACTCTCCATATCCCTCTCACCTCTGGTTCCCTTTAAAGGGGAACTGAAGTGAGAGGTATACGGAGGCTGCCATATTTATTTCCTTTTAATCAATACGAGTTGCCTGGCAGCCCTGCTGGTCTATTTGTCTGCAGTAGTATCTGAATAACACCAAAAACAAGCATGCAGCTAGTCTTGTCAGATCTGACTTTAAAGTCTGAAACGCCTGATCTGCTGCATGCTTGTTCAGGGGCTATGGCTAATAGTATTAGAGGCAGAGGATCAGCAGGGCTGCCAGGCAACTGGTATTGCTTAAAAGGACATAAACATGGCAGCCTCCATATACCTCTCTTCAGTTCCCCTTTAAAGGGGAAAAAGGAAAGGGGAAAAGGAAGAATGGGTGCAGTAAAAAAAAAAAAAAAATCTTTTTGATTGCACAGATCGTGATGAACAAAGCACATTTCAGGGTTCCCATGGAAGGCTGGGAGTTGCCTTGACCACAGTGCCGGCGGTAGAAGAGGCTGCACAGAGCATTATAACACTACAGTACAGAGACTGGGCTGCCTATTCACCTCATCACACAGGCCGCCTATTCCACAGGGGCCCTCCTGCTGCTGAGGAGGCTGCACAGAGCATTGTCATGCTGCGGATCGCTCTGCTGGCAGGTTATATAATGTTCAGGCCAGGAGGGGGTTATGTAACCGCAGGGACACAGCGAACGCTGGTGGAAAAATCTACACCATTTCCTTCCTCGGCAGGCCTGGGCATCGCTGGGCCACACTGGGCATGACGCTATGCAATGTGGAGAGAGAAAATTATATCTGTGGTACTTTTGTAAAGTTCTCCACAAGTCAAAAGCCAAAATTAATAAATGGGAACAAAATAACAGCCAGACAAAAAAAAACAAAATAGCTTTACAAGTTCTGGCTGCTTTAAATAGATATAAAATGGTTACTTTAGATGGCGGTGGTGCTGGTTACCAGCCATGGACCGATAGAGGCCCTCAGATTGTATATTGGGGCCTCCTAGCTTCTGTGACCTCCTGGTAAAGCGTTGCGGCACCTATGACACACGGCAACTCTCTGGAAGGTAAAATAGATTATAATACAAAACTGCAGCAGGTAGGAGCACCCGAGGGGTGAGGGGCGGAGATCTCAGCCATGGGAAACCCGACTACAAACAAGGCAAAGGGCAGTTTAACAGTATAGTATCCAGATCACCAAAGCTAAGCTTGATCTATTAAAAATAAAAAAAATAAAAACTGGGGTCGGCAAGAATGAGAAAATTATGACAAATTGGCTGCCATGGGCTGTAATTTGCAGAATTTGAACGATAGGTTTGCAGACTTGACTTTTGTGTACCTGAGATGATGTGACATGATGAGATAGATGTGTATGTACAGTGCTATGCATACTAATAACTAGGCTGCCTTTTTTTCTCTTGCTGCCTGAAAGAGTTAACCTGCAAGCATGCAAGTGACGGTTTCTCTCTTGACAGCCCTTGTCGGACTATAGCATAATCCTCACTGATAACGAATTACAGCCGTAAACTATTACTAGCAGAGAATCTGAGCATTACTAGCATCTGAGAGCAAGGAGATTATTATTAATAATAATAATAATAATAATAATAATAATAATAATAATAATATAAAAAAGGGTCCAGGTTCATGTAGTTTAGCTCTGGGATTCTTGACACTGCCATTGAGCATAGGCAATAAAACATTAAATCTACTTTGTAAATGTTTTCACAAACTAAACCCGTTAGAAATCTAAAATAGCCATTTTTAGGACTAGGAGGATAGGAAAAGTTGTTAAACCACCTCAGGTTCACGTAACATAGGCTGATAGCCTAACGTTATGTTTTGAGGCTGTTCAGATTCCCTTCATCAAGGAGAAAACGACATGCTTGATGAAAGGGAAGCTGCGAGGCCTCAAAACGCAAAAGCGTACATTATGGTCAATAAAACCACATTAGGTGACAACAAATGAGTGTGCGGACCCACAATCATTGCTGAGCAGGGCCATTCAATCTGTGGCGCTTCTTGACGACATCATCATAAGACCAAAATGTCTACAGCCTTTTACATAGACTTTGATTGGCACACACTGGCAGCCAGTTGCAGCCTACAGGCAGTCTCAGACTGATACTATCATGCTGGGTGATATCACTGCTGTTCCTCTGTTACAACATCCACCCACAACTGAAATATCGGATCTGGGTGGACTGAAACCTCAAACAGGTCATATGAAGAAGAATTTGCAGCATCCGCATCCTTGCCGATATCGGACCTGCTTCTCACAGCAATATTCTCCTCCGCTACAGATAAGGGCCGGGAGTATAAATAGCACTTTCATGTTTCCCACAACAGCAGACAACAGTGGAAATAAACATTTATATTCTAGAAGTCACAAATCTCCACAGGAAATTTACAGGACCCTTCAACTCTAAGGCCAAGTTCACACACAGATAAAGGGCGTTACTTGCAGAAGTTTTAACCCTCCCCCTCGAATGTGAAGAGCATCTGCAGCAAGCGGTAGGGGAGAGCTAATAGCCACCCTCACCAATATGTCCACCACGACACCAAGAATGCTGTAACCACTACAGACGTACATGATGGAGGGGTCATCGCTCCCCAAATGCTGAACATTTAAGTTTTCAAACCTCCCTCTAACTTCCTGCCTGCGAGAGAAAGTTGTCAGTTAGGGCTGGATTCCTCCAAAGGCCATGGCCTCGGGCAGCCGCTGCAGTGGGAGTGGCTTAACACAGAAAAAGGCTTGCTGCAGAGAGAGAGAGGGATTTGAAGTCAATTTATTTCCTTATAAACCATGCAGATTGCCAGGCTATCCTGCTGATCCTCTGCCTCTAACACGTTTAGCCATAGCCCCTGAACAGCCATGCAGATCAGGCGAACTGACTGAAGTGTGACAAGATTAGCTGCGTGTGTGTGGTGTGTGTGTATGGGGGAGTAAGGAAAGTAGCTGTTGGCTGTCCTAGAAGTCGCTAGAAGTCGCTGGATGACGTCATCACGTAATTTGCATAACAGCTCCGCCCCCAACCCCGCCCTAGATGACGTCATTGCGTATTTTGCATAGCGGCTCCACCCCCGTCTCTCTCTTACTCTAGCAGCAGCGCCGATCAGCACCTCTTACAGCTCCACCCCACACATCATGATCCCACACCTGACGTCACTCACCGCCCCGCTCACACCAGTAGCTTGCAAGAGCGCCTGCAATGGAAGCAGGAAGGGGCTACTGTGAGTGACGTCCCTGGCAACTTAGTCTCCACCAGCAGGAGATAAAAAGTCGCCAGATTTGTAGCTAGTAGCTTTTTTTAAAAACTGTCGCTAGGGGGGTGTCAAAAGTCGCTAAATATAGCGACAAAGTAGCTAAGTTGGCAACACTGAACCGAAACACACATGGCATTATTTCCCTAAATGTGAGATGGAGCAGTGAGGAAAGGGTTAAGAGTTGCGTTACGCTGTCTGGGCGGAAATCACGTCTGACTCATCGTGACATAAAAGCAGAGAGAGATTTTATTTAAAGAAACTGAAAAGCTCTCTGGCACATGCCTGGCAGACGCGTCACGCCATTCTCGTCAGACGCCAGCCGTAAGAGGCTCCTAGTGTATGGGACGCCGCGACGCTCTCAGCGAGGCCTTCGCCGTGTATCCGCGGCCGTAATGCAAACATTCTGCAGAAACTGATACTGAATTAAATCACACGGTGCAACTAACAACATAGTCTCACTAACCCAAATATTACAGCAGCTTCTCTGTGGGTGAAGGGGGGGGGGGGGGGGGGGAGAGAATTCTCACGATTTCCAGGAAAACAGCTGACAGCGATTTTCATTAATGAAGGCCTCATTCCATTCATCTACACACACACACACTATACACACACACACACTATACACACACACACACTATACACACACACACACTATACACACACACACACTATACACACACACACACTATACACACACACACACACTATACACACACACACACACACACTGTACACACACACACACACTGTACACACACACACACACTGTACACACACACACA